>NC_060918.1:15448524-15656024 GCF_021234035.1 Daphnia pulicaria
AACAAGAAAACAGTAAAAAATTGCATTATTTCTGAAATTATCTTAATTTTAATCGCATTAAACACGAAAAATTCAAACAATTGCATTATTTCCTTTATTTTCTTCATTTTTCATCGCATTCAACAAGAAACATTCAAAAAATTGCATTATTTCCTTTATTTTCTTCAGTTTTCATCGCATTCAACAAGAAACATTCAAAAAATTGCATTATTATCTTTATATTCTTCTTTTTTCATCGCATTCAACAAGAAACATTCAAAAAATTGCATTATTTCCTTTATTTTCTTCATTTTTCATCGCAGTCAACAAGAAACATTCAAAAAATTGCATTATTATCTTTAGTTGTCTTCATTTTTTATCGCATTCAACAAGAAACATTCAAAAATTGCATTATTTTCCTTTATTTTCTTCTTTTTTCATCGCATTCAACAAGAAACATTAAAAAATTGGCATTATTTCTGAAATTATCTTAATTTTAATCGCATTAAACAAGAACATTCAAAAAATTGCATTATTTCCTTTATTTTCTTCATTTTTCATCGCATCAACAAGAAACATTCAAAAAGTTGCATTATTTCCTTTATTTTCTTCATTTTTCATCGCATTCAACAAGAAACATCCAACAAATTGGCATTTTTTCCGAAATTTTCTTCATTTTTCATCGCAATCAACAGAAAACATCCAACGAATTGCATTATTTTCTTTATTTTCTTCATTTTCATCGCATTCAACAAGAAACATTTTTCCGAAATTGTCTTCATTTTTCATCGCATTCAACAAAAAACATTAAAAAAATTGAATTATTTCCTTTATTTTCTTCATTTTTCATCGCATTCAACAAGAAACAATTCAAAAAAATTGCATTATTTCCTTAATTTTCTTCATTTTTCATCGCATTCAACAAAAAACATGAAAAAAATTGAATTATTTCCTTTATTTTCTGCATTTTTCATCGCATTTAACAAGAAACATTAAAAAAAGTTGCATTATTTTCTTTCTTTTCTTCATTTTTCATCGCATTCAACAAGAAACATTCAAAAAATTGCATTATTTCCTTTATTTTCTTCATTTTTCATCGCATTCAACAAGAAACATTCAAAAAATTGCATTATTTCCTTTATTTTCTTCTTTTTTCATCGCATTCAACTAGAAACATTAAAAAATTGCATTATTCTGAAATTATCTTAATTTTAATCGCATTAAACACGAAAATTCAAACAATTGCATTATTTTCCTTTATTTTCTTCATTTTTCATCGCATTCAACAAGAAACATTCAAAAAGTTGCATTATTTCCTTTATTTTCTTCATTTTTCATCGCATTCAAACAAGAAACATTCAAAAAATTGCAGTATTTCCTTTATTTTCTTCAGTTTTTCATCGCATTCAACAGAAACATTCAAAAAATTGCATTATTATCTTTATTTTCTGCAGTTTGTTATCGCATTCAACAAGAAACATTCAAAAATTGCATTATTCCTTGATTTCTTCTTTTTTCATCGCATTCAACAAGAAACATTAAAAAATTGCATTATTTCTGAAATTATCTTAATTTTAATCGCATTAAACAAGAAACATTCAAAAAATTGCATTATTTCCTTTATTTTCTTCATTTTTCATCGCATTCAACAAGAAACATCCAACAAATTGCATTTTTTTCCGAACTTTTCTTCATTTGTTCATCGCAATCAACAGAAAACATCCAACGAATTGCATTATTTTCTGTATTTTCTTCATTTTTCATCGCATTCAACAAGAAACATCCAACAAATTGCATTTTTTCCGAAATTTTCTTCATTTTTTCATCGCATTCAACAAAAAACATTAAAAAAATTGAATTATTTCCTTTATTTTCTTCATTTTTCATCGCATTCAACAAGAAACATTCAAAAAATTGCATTATTTCCTTTATTTTCTTCATTTTTCATCGCAGTTCAACAAAAAACATTAAAAAAATTGAATTATTTCCTTTATTTTCTTCATTTTTCATCGCATTTAACAAGAAACATTCAAAAAATTTCATTATTTTCTTTCTTTCTTCATTTTTCATCACAGTCAACAAGAAACATTCCAAAAATTGAAATATTTCCTTTCTTTTCTTCATTATTCATCGCATTCAACAAGAAACATTCAAAAAATTGCATTATTTCTGAAATTATCTTCATTTTCATCGCATTCAACAAAAAACATTAAAAAAAATTGCATTATTTCCTTTAGTTTCTTCTTTTTTCATCGCATTCAACAAGAAACATGAAAAAATTGCATTATTTCTGAAATTATCTTAATTTTAATCGCATTAAACACGAAAAATTCAAACAATTGCATTATTTCCTTTATTTTCTTTATTTTTTATCGCATTCAACAAGAAAACATTCAAAAAGTTGCATTATTTCCTTTATTTTCTTCATTTTTCATCGCATTCAACAAGAAACATTCAAAAAATTGCATTATTTCCTTTATTTTCTTCATTTGTTCATCGCATTCAACAAGAAACATTCAAAAAATTGCATTATTATCTTTATTTTCTTCATTTTTTATCGCATTCAACAAGAAACATTCAAAAATTGCATTATTTCCTTTAGTTTCTTCTTTTTCATCGCATTCAACAAGAAACATTAAAAAAATTGCATTATTTCTGAATTATCTTAATTTTAATCGCATTAAACAAGAACATTAAAAAAATTGCATTATTTCCTTTATTTTCTTCATTTTTCATCGCATTCAACAGAGAACATCCAACAAATTGCATTTTTTTTTTCCGAAATTTTCTTCATTTTTCATCGCAATCAACAGAAAACATCCAACGAATTGCATTATTTTCTTTATTTTCTTCATTTTTCATCGCATTCAACAAGAAACATCCAACAAATTGCATTTTTTCCGAAATTTTCTTCATTTTTCATCGCATTCAACAAAAAACATTAAAAAATTGAATTATTTCCTTTATTTTCTTCATTTTTCATCGCATTCAACAAGAAACATTCAAAAAATTGCATTATTTCCTTTATTTTCTTCATTTTTCATCGCATTCAACAAGAAACATTCAAAAAATTGCATTATTTCCTTTATTTTCTTCATTTTTCATCGCATTCAACAAAAAACATTAAAAAAAATTGAATTATTTCCTTTATTTTCTTCATTTTTCAGCGCATTTAACAAGAAACATTCAAAAAATTTCATTATTTTCGTTCTTTTCTTCATTTTTCATCACATTCAACAAGAAACATTCCAAAAATTGAAATATTTCCTTTCTTTTCTTCATTATTCATCGCATTCAACAAGAAACATTCAAAAAATTGCATTATTTCTGAAATTATCTTCAGTTTTGCATCGCATTCAACAAAAAAACATTAAAAAAAATTGCATTATTTCCTTTATTTTCTTCTTTTTTCATCGCATTCAACAAGAAACATTAAAAAATTGCATTATTTTCTGAATTATCTTATTTTAATCGCATTAAACACGAAAAATTCAAACAATTGCATTATTTCCTTTATTTTCTTTATTTTTTATCGCATTCAACAAGAAACATTCAAAAAGTTGCATTATTTCCTTTATTTTCTTCATTTTTTCATCGCATTCAACAAGAAACATTCAAAAAATTGCATTATTTCCTGTATTTTCTGCATTTTTCATCGCATTCAACAAGAAACATTCAAAAAATTGCATTATTATCTTGTATTTTCTTCATTTTTATCGCATTCAACAAGAAACATTCAAAAATTGCATTATTTCCTTTATTTTCTTCTTTTTTCATCGCATTCAACAAGAAACATAAAAAATTGCATTATTTCTGAAATTATCTTAATTTTAATCGCATTAAACAAGAAACATTAAAAAAATTGCATTATTCCTTTATTTTCTTCATTTTTCATCGCATTCAACAAGAAACATCCAACAAATTGCATTTTTTTCCGAAATTTTCTTCAGTTTTCATCGCAATCAACAGAAAACATCCAACGAATTGCATTATTTTCTTTATTTTCTTCATTTTTCATCGCATTCAACAAGAAACATCCAACAAATTGCATTTTTTTCCGGAAATTTCTTCATTTTTCATCGCATTCAACAAAAAACATTAAAAAAATTGAATTATTTCCTTTATTTTCTTCATTTTTCATCGCATTCAACAAGAAACATTCAAAAAAATTGCATTATTTCCTTTATTTTCTTCATTTTTCAGCGCATTCAACAAAAAAACATTAAAAAAATTGAATTATTTCCTTTATTTTCTTCATTTTTCATCGCATTTAACAAGAAACATTCAAAAATTTCATTATTTTCTTTCTTTTCTTCATTTTTCAGCACATTCAACAAGAAACATTCCAAAAATTGAAATATTTCCTTTCTTTTCTTCATTATTCATCGCATTCAACAAGAAACATTCAAAAAATTGCATTATTTCTGAAATTATCTTCATTTTTCATCGCATTCAACAAAAAACATTAAAAAAAATTGCATTATTTCCTTTATTTTCTTCTTTTTTCATCGCATTCAACAAGAAACATTAAAAAATTGCATTATTTCTGAAATTATCTTAATTTTAATCGCATTAAACACGAAAAATTCAAACAATTTGCATTAGTTCCTTTATTTTCTTTATTTTTATCGGCATTCAACAAGAAACATTCAAAAAGTTGCATTATTTCCTTTATTTTCTTCATTTTTCATCGCATTCAACAAGAAACATTCAAAAAATTGCATTATTTCCTTTATTTTCTTCATTTTTCATCGCATTCAACAAGAAACATTCAAAAAATTGCATTATATCTTTATTTTCTTCATTTTTTATCGCATTCAACAAGAAACATTCAAAAATTGCATTATTTCCTTTATTTTCTTCTTTTTTTCATCGCATTCAACAAGAAACATTAAAAAATTGCATTATTTCTGAAATTATCTTAATTTTAATCGCATTAAACAAGAAACATTAAAAAAATTGCATTATTTCCTTTATTTTCTTCATTTTTCATCGCATTCAACAAGAAACATCCAACAAATTGCATTTTTTTCCGAAATTTTCTTCATTTTTCATCGCAATCAACAGAAAACATCCAACGAATTGCATTATTTTCTTTATTTTCTTCATTTTTCATCGCATTCAACAAGGAAACATCCAACAAATTGCATTTTTCCGAAATTTTCTTCATTTTTCATCGCATTCAACAAAAAACATTAAAAAAATTGAATTATTTCCTTTATTTTCTTCATTTTTCATCGCATTCAACAAGAAACATGTCAAAAAATTGCATTATTTGCTTTAGTTTCTTCATTTTTCATCGCATTCAACAAAAAACATTAAAAAAATTGAATTATTTCCGTTATTGTTCTGCATTTTTCATCGCATTTAACAAGAAACATTCAAAAAATTTCATTATTTCGTTCTTTTCTTCATTTTTCACATTCAACAAGAAACATTCCAAAAATTGAAATATTTCCTTCTTTTCTTCATTATTCATCGCATTCAACAAGAAACAGTCAAAAAATTGCATTATTTCTGAAATTATCTTCATTTTTATCGCATTCAACAAAAAACATTAAAAAAAAATTGCATTATTTCCGTTATTTTCTTCATTTTTTATCGCATTCAACAAGAAACATTCAAAAATTGCATCATTTCCTTTATTTTCTTCTTTTTCATCGCATCAACAAGAAACATTAAAAAATTGCATTATTTCTGAAATTATCTTAATTTTAATCGCATTAAACACGAAAAATTCAAACAATTGCATTATGTCCTTTATTTTCTTCATTTTTCATCGCATTCAACAAGAAACATTCAAAAAATTGCATTATTTCCTTTATTTTCTTCATTTTCATCGCATTCAACAAGAAACATTCAAAAAATTGCATTATTATCTTTATTTTCTTCATTTTTCATCACATTCAACAAAAAACATTCAAAAAATTGCATTATTTCCTTTATTTTCTTCATTTTTCATCGCATTCAACAAGAAACATTCAAAAAATTGCATTATTATCTTTATTTTCTTCATTTTTTATCGCATTCAACAAGAAACATTCATAAAATTGCATTATTTCCTTTAGTTTTCTTCTTTGTTCATCGCATTCAACAAGAAACATTAAAAAATTGCATATTTCTGAAATTATCTTAATTTTAATCGCATTAAACAAGGAAACATTCAAAAAATTGCATTATTTCCTTTATTTTCTTCATTTTTCATCGCATTCAACAAGAAACATTCAAAAAATTGCATTATTTCCTTTATTTTCGTCATTTTTCATGCGCATTCAACAAGAAACATTCAAAAAATTGCATTATTATCTTTATTTTCTTCTTTTTTCATCGCATTCAACAAGAAACATTCAAAAAATTGCATTATTTCCTTTAGTTTTCTTCATTTTTCATCGCATTCAACAAGAAACATTCAAAAAATTGCATTATTATCTTTATTTTCTTCATTTTTTATCGCATTCAACAAGAAACATTCAAAAATTGCATTATTTCCTTTATTTTCTTCTTTTTTCATCGCATTCAACAAGAAACATTAAAAAATTGCATTATTTCTGAATTATCTTAATTTTAATCGCATTAAACAAGAAACATTCAAAAAATTGCATTATTTCCTTTATTTTCTTCATTTTTCATCGCATTCAACAAGAAACATTCAAAAAGTTGCATTATTTCCTTTATTTTCTTCATTTTTCATCGCATTCAACAAGAAACATCCAACAAATTGCATGTTTTCCGAAATTTTCTTCATTTTTCATCGCAATCAACAGAAAACATCCAACGAATTGCATTATTTTCTTTAGTTTCTTCATTGTTTCATCGCATTCAACAAGAAACATTTTTTCCGAAATTTTCTTCATTTTTCATCGCATTCAACAAAAAACATTAAAAAAAATTGCATTATTTCCTTTATTTTCTTCTTTTTTTCATCGCATTCAACAAGAAACATTAAAAAATTGCATTATTTCTGAAATTATCTTAATTTTAATCGCATTAAACACGAAAAATTCAAACAATTGCATTATTTCCTTTATTGTTCTGTTATTTTTATCGCATTCAACAAGAAACATTCAAAAAGTTGCATTATTTCCTTTATTTTCTTCATTTTTCATCGCATTCAACAAGAAACATTCAAAAAATTGCATTATTTCCTTTATTTTCTTCATTTTTCATCGCATTCAACAAGAAACATTCAAAAAATTGCATTATTATCTTTATTTTCTTCAGTTTTTTATCGCATTCAACAAGAAACATTCAAAAATTGCATTATTTCCTTTAGTTTCTTCTTTGTTCATCGCATTCAACAAGAAACATTAAAAAATTGCATTATTTCTGAAATTATCTTAATTTTAATCGCATTAAACAAGAAACATTAAAAAAATTGCATTATTTCCTTTATTTTCTTCATTTTTCATCGCATTCAACAAGAAACATCCAACAAATTGCATTTTTTCCGAAATTTTCTTCATTTTTCATCGCAATCAACAGAAAACATCCAACGAATTGCATTATTTTCTTTATTTTCTTCATTTTTCATCGCATTCAACAAGAAACATCCAACAAATTGCATTTTTTCCGAAATTTCTTCATTTTTCAGCGCATTCAACAAAAAACATTAAAAAAATTGAATTATTTCCTTTATTTTCTGTCATTTTTCATCGCATTCAACAAGAAACATTCAAAAAATTGCATTATTTCCTTTATTTTCTTCATTTTTCATCGCATTCAACAAGAAACATTCAAAAAATTGCATTATTTCCTTTATTTTCTTGCATTTTTCATCGCATTCAACAAAAAACATGAAAAAAATTGAATTATTTCCTTTATTTTCTTCATTTTTCATCGCATTAACAAGAAACATGCAAAAAATTGCATTATTTTCTTTCTTTCTTGCATTTGTTCATCACATTCAACAAGAAACATTCCAAAAATTGAAATATTTCCTTTCTTTTCTTCATTATTCATCGCATTCAACAAGAAACATTCAAAAAATTGCATTATTTCTGAAAATTATCTTCATTTTTCATCGCATTCAACAAAAAACATTAAAAAAAATTGCATTATTTCCTTTATTTTCTTCTTTTTTCATCGCATTCAACAAGAAACATTAAAAAATTGCATTATTTCTGAAATTATCTTAATTTTAATCGCATTAAACACGAAAAATTCAAACAATTGCATTATTTCCTTTATTTTCTTTATTTTTTATCGCATTCAACAAGAAACATTCAAAAAGTTGCATTATTTCCTTTAGTTTCTTCATTTTTCATCGCATTCAACAAGAAACATTCAAAAAATTGCATTATTTCCTGTATTTTCTTCATTTTTCATCGCATTCAACAAGAAACATTCAAAAAATTGGCATTATTATCTTTATTTTCTTCATTTTTATCGCATTCAACAAGAAACATTCAAAAATTGCATTATTTCCTTTATTTTCTTCTTTGTTTCATCGCATTCAACAAGAAACATTAAAAAATTGCATTATTTCTGAAATTATCTTAATTTTAATCGCATTAAACAAGAAACATTAAAAAAATTGCATTATTTCCTTTATTTTCTTCATTTTTCATCGCATTCAACATGAAACATCCAACAAATTGCATTTTTTTCCGAAATTTTCTTCATTTTTCATCGCAATCAACAGAAAACATCCAACGAATTGCAGTATTTTCTTTATTTTCTTCATTTTCATCGCATTCAACAAGAAACATCCAACAAATTGCATTTTTTTCCGAAATTTTCTTTCATTTTTCATCGCATTCAACAAAAAACAGTAAAAAAATTGAATTATTTCCTTATTTTCTTCATTTTTCATCGCATTCAACAAGAAACATTCAAAAAATTGCATTATTTCCTTTAGTTTCTTCATTTTTCATCGCATTCAACAAAAAACATTAAAAAAATTGAATTATTTCCTTTATGTTTCTTCATTGTTTCATCGCATTTAACAAGGAAACATGCAAAAAATTTCATTATTTTCTTTCTTTTCTTCATTTTTCATCACATTCAACAAGAAACATTCCAAAAATTGAAATATTTCCTTCTTTTCTTCATTATTCATCGCATTCAACAAGAAACATTCAAAAAATTGCATTATTTCGGAAATTATCTTCATTTTTCATCGCATTCAACAAAAAACATTAAAAAAAATTGCATTATTTCCTTTATTTTCTTCTTTTTCAGCGCATTCAACAAGAAACAGTAAAAAATTGCATTATTTCTGAAATTATCTTAATTTTAATCGCATTAAACACGAAAAATTCAAACAATTGCATTATTTCCTTTATTTTCTTTATTTTTATCGCATTCAACAAGAAACATTCAAAAAGTTGCATTATTTCCTTTATTTTCTTCATTTTTCATCGCATTCAACAAGAAACATTCAAAAAATTGCATTATTTCCTTTATTTTCTGCATTTTTCATCGCATTCAACAAGAAACATTCAAAAAATTGCATTATTATCTTTATTTTCTTCATTTTTTATCGCATTCAACAAGAAACATTCAAAAATTGCATTTTTCCTTTATTTTCTTCTTTTTTCATCGCAGTCAACAAGAAACATTAAAAAATTGCATTATTTCTGAAATTATCTTAATTTTAATCGCATTAAACAAGAAACATTAAAAAAATTGCATTATTTCCTTTATTTTCTTCATTTTTCATCGCATTCAACAAGAAACATCCAACAAATTGCATTTTTCCGAAAGTTTTCTTCATTTTTCATCGCAATCAACAGAAAACATCCAACGAATTGCATTATTTTCTTTATTTTCTTCATTTTTCATCGCATTCAACAAGAAACAGCCAACAAATTGCATTGTTTTCTCGAAATTTTCTTGCATTGTTCATCGCATTCAACAAAAAACATTAAAAAAATTGAATTATTTCCTTTATTTTCGTCATTTTCATCGCATTCAACAAGAAACATTCAAAAAATTGCATTATTTCCTTTATTTTCTTCATTTTTCATCGCATGTCAACAAAAAACATTAAAAAAATTGAATTATTTCCTTTATTTTCTTCATTTTTCATCGCATTTAACAGAAACATTCAAAAAATTTCATTATTTTCTTTCTTTTCGTCATTTTTCATCACATTCAACAAGAAACATTCCAAAAATTGAAATATTTCCTTTCTTCTTCATTATTCATCGCATTCAACAAGAAACATTCAAAAAATTGCATTATTTTCTGGAAATTATCTTCATTTTTCATCGCATTCAACAAAAAACATTAAAAAAAATTGCATTATTTCCTTTATTTTCTGCATTTTTATCGCATTCAACAAGAAACATTCAAAAATTGCATTATTTCCTTTATTTTCTTCTTTTTTCAGCGCATTCAACAAGAAACATTAAAAAATTGCATTATTTCTGAAATTATCTTAATTTTAATCGCATTAAACAAGAAACATTAAAAAAATTGCATTATTTCCTTTATTTTCTTCATTTTTCATCGCATTCAACAAGAAACATCCAACAAATTGCATTTTTTTCCGAAATTTTCTTCATTTTTCATCGCAATCAACAGAAAACATCCAACGAATTGCATTATTTTCTTTATGTTCTTCATTTTTCATCGCATTCAACAAGAAACATCCAACAAATTGCATTTTTTCCGAAATTTTCTTCATTTTTCAGCGCATTCAACAAAAAACATTAAAAAAATTGAATTATTTCCTTTATTTTCTTCATTTTTCATCGCATTCAACAAGAAACATTCAAAAAATTGCATTATTTGCTGTTATTTTCTTCATTTTTCATCGCATTCAACAAAAAAACATTAAAAAAATTGAATTATTTCCTTTATTTCTGCATTGTTTCAGTCGCATTTAACAAGAAACATTCAAAAAATTTCATTATTTTCGTTCGTTCGTCATTTTTCACATTCAACAAGAAACATTCCAAAAATTGAAATATTTCCTTTCTTTTCTTCATTATTCATCGCATTCAACAAGAAACATTCAAAAAATTGCATTATTCTGAAATTATCTTCATTTTTATCGCATTCAACAAAAAACATTAAAAAAAATTGCATTATTTCCTTTATTTTCTTCATTTTTTAGCGCATTCAACAAGAAACATTCAAAAATTGCATCATTTCCTTTATTTTCTTCTTTTTTCATCGCATTCAACAAGAAACATTAAAAAATTGCATTATTTCTGAAATTATCTTAATTTTAATCGCATTAAACACGAAAAATTCAAACAATTGCATTATTTCCTTTATTTTCTTCATTTTTCATCGCATTCAACAAGAAACATTCAAAAAATTGCATTATTTCCTTTATTTTCTTCATTTTTCATCGCATTCAACAAGAAACATTCAAAAAATTGCATTATTATCTTTATTTTCTTCATTTGTTCATCACATTCAACAAAAAACATTCAAAAAATTGCATTATTTCCTTTATTTCTCTTCATTTTTCATCGCATTCAACAAGAAACATTCAAAAAATTGCATTATTATCTTTATTTTCTTCATTTTTTATCGCATTCAACAAGAAACATTCAAAAATTGCATTATTTCCTTTATTTTCTTCTTTTTTCATCGCATTCAACAAGAAACATTAAAAAATTGCATTATTTCTGAAATTATCTTAATTTTAATCGCATTAAACAAGAAACATTCAAAAAATTGCATTATTTCCTTTATTTTCTTCATTTTTCATCGCATTCAACAAGAAACATGCAAAAAATTGCATTATTTCCTTTATTTTCTTCATTTTTCATCGCATTCAACAAGAAACATTCAAAAAATTGCATTATTATCTTTATTTCTTCTTTTTTCATCGCATTCAACAAGAAACAGTCAAAAAATTGCATTATTTCCGTTAGTTTCTTCAGTTTTCATCGCATTCAACAAGAAACAGTCAAAAATTGCATTATTATCTTTATTTTCTTCATTTTTTATCGCATTCAACAAGAAACATTCAAAAATTGCATTGATTTCCTTTATTTTCTTCTTTTTCATCGCAGTCAACAAGAAACATTAAAAAATTGCATTATTTCTGAAATTATCTTAATTTTAATCGCATTAAACAAGAAACATTCAAAAAATTGCATTATTTCCTTTATTTTCTTCATTTTTCATCGCATTCAACAAGAAACATTCAAAAAGTTGCATTATTTCCTTTATTTTCTTCATTTTTCATCGCATTCACAAGAAACATCCAACAAATTGCATTTTTTTCCGAAAGTTTTCTTCATTTTTCATCGCAATCAACAGAAAACATCCAACGAATTGCATTATTTTCTTTATTTTCTTCAGTTTTCATCGCATTCAACAAGAAACATTTTTTCCGAAATTTTCTTCATTTTTCATCGCATTCAACAAAAAAACATTAAAAAAATTGAATTATTTCCTTTATTTTCTTCATTTTTCATCGCATTCAACAAGAAACATTCAAAAAATTGCATTATTTCCTTTATTTTCTTCATTTTTCATCGCATTCAACAAAAAACAGTTAAAAAAATTGAATTATTTTCCTTTATTTTCGTCATTTGTTCATCGCATGTTAACAAGAAACATTCAAAAAATTTCATTATTTTCTTGTCTTTCTTCATTTTTCATCACATTCAACAAGAAACATTCCAAAAATTGAAATATTTCCTTTCTTTTCTTCATTATTCATCGCATTCAACAAGAAACATTCAAAAAATTGCATTATTTCTGAAATTATCTTCATTTTTCATCGCATTCAACAAAAAACATTAAAAAAAATTGCATTATTTCCTTTATTTTCTGTCATTTTTTATCGCATTCAACAAGAAACATTCAAAAATTGCATTATTTCCTTTAGTTTTCTTCTTTTTTTCATCGCATTCAACTAGAAACATTAAAAAATTGCATTATTTCTGAAATTATCTTAATTTTAATCGCAGTAAACACGAAAAATTCAAACAATTGCATTATTTCCTTTATTTTCTTCATTTGTTCATCGCATTCAAACTAGAAACATTCAAAAAGTTGCATTATTTCCTTTATTTTCTTCATTTTTCATCGCATTCAACAAGAAACATTCAAAAAATTGCATTATTTCCTTTAGGTTTCTTCATTTTCATCGCATGTCAACAAGAAACATTCAAAAAATTGCATTATTATCTTTATTTTCTTCATTTTTAGCGCATTCAACAAGAAACATTCAAAATTGCATTATTTCCTTTATTTTCTTCTTTTTTCATCGCATTCAACAAGAAACATTCAAAAAATTGCATTATTTCTGAAATTATCTTCATTTTTCATCGCATTCAACAAGAAACATTCCAAAAATTGCATGATTTCCTTTATTTTCTTCATTTTTCATCGCATTCACCAAAAAACATTACAAAAATTGAATTATTTTCTTTATTTTCTGTCATTTTTCATCACATTCAACCAGAAACATTCCAAAAATTGAATATTTCCTTTCTTTTCTTCATTTTTCATCGCATTCAACAAGAAACATTCAAAAATTGCATTATTTCCTTTATTTTCTTCTTGGTTTCATCGCATTCAACAAGAAACATTAAAAAATTGCATTATTTCTGAAATTATCTTAATTTTAATCGCATTAAACAGCGAAAAATTCAAACAATTGCATTATTTCCTTTATTTTCTTCATTTTTCATCGCATTCAACAAGAAACATTCAAAAAAATTGCATTATTTCCTTTATTTTCTTGCATTTTTCATCGCATTCAACAAGAAACATTCAAAAAATTGCATTATTATCTTTATTTTCTTCAGGTTTTCATCACATTCAACAAAAAACATTCAAAAAATTGCATTAGTTCCTTTATTTTCTTCATTTTTCATGCGCATTCAACAAGAAACATTCAAAAAATTGCATTATTTCTGAAATTATCTTCATTTTTCATCGCATTCAACAAGAAACATTCAAAAAATTGCATTATTTCCTTCATTTGTCTTCAGTTTTCAGTCGCATTCAACAAGAAACATCCAACAAATTGCATTTTTTCCGAAATTTTTCTTCAGTTTTCATCGCAATCAACAAAAAACATCCAACTAATAGCATTATTTTCTTTATTTTCTTCATTTTTCATCGCATTCAACAAAAAAAATTAAAATAATTGCATTATTTCCTTTATTTTCTTCATTTTTCATCGCATTCAACAAGAAACATTCAAAAAATTGCATTATTTTCTTTATTTTCTTCATTTTTCATCGCATTCAACAAAAAACATTAAAAAAATTGAATTAGTTCCGTTATTTTCTTCATTTTTCATCGCATTTAACAAGAAACATTCAAAAAATTTCATTATTTTCTTTCTTTTCTTCATTTTTCATCACATTCAACAAGAAACATTCCAAAAATTGAAATATTTCCTTCTTTCTTCATTATTCATCGCATTCAACAAGAAACATTCAAAAAATTGCATTATTTCTGAAATTATCTTCATTTTTCATCGCATTCAACAAAAAACATCCAACAAATTGCATTTTTTCCGAAATTTTCGTCATTTTTCAGCGCAATCAACAGAAAACATCCAACGAATTGCATTATTTTCTTTATTTTCTTCATTTTTCATCGCATTCAACAAGAAACATCCAACAAATTGCATTTTTTTTCCGAAATTTTCTTCATTTTTCATCGCAATCAACAAAAAACATCCAACTAATTGCATTATTTTCTTTATTTTCTTCATTTTTCATCGCATTCAACAAGAAACATCCAACAAATTGCATTTTTTTCCGAAATTTTCTTCATTTTTCATCGCAATCAACAAAAAACATCCAACGAATTGCATTATTTTCTTTATTTTCTTCATTTTTCATCGCATTCAACAAAAAAAATTAAAAAAAAATTGCATTATTTCCTTTATTTTCTTCATTTTTCATCGCATTCAACAAGAAACATTCCAAAAATTGCATTATTTCCTTTATTTTCTTCATTTTTCAGCGCATTCACCAAAAAACATGACAAAAATTGAATTATTTTCTTTATTTTCTTCATTTTTCATCACATTCAACAAGAAACATTCCAAAAATTGAAATATTTCCTTTCTTTTCTTCATTTTTCATCGCATTCAACAAGAAACATTCAAAAAATTCATTATTTTCTTTCTTTCTTCATTTTTCATCACATTCAACAAGAAACATTCCAAAAATTGAAATATTTCCTTTCTTTTCTTCATTATTCATCGCATTCAACAAGAAACATTCAAAAAATTGCATTATTTCTGAAATTATCTTCATTTTTCATCGCATTCAACAAAAAACATCCAACAAATTGCATTTTTTTCCGAAAGTTCTGCATTTTTCATCGCAATCAAATGCAATTTGTTGGGATGTTTTTGTGTTGAATGCGATGAAAAATGAAGATAATTTCAGAAATAATGCAATTTTTTGGAATGTTTCTTGTTGAATGCGATGAATAATGAAGAAAAGAAAGGAAATATTTCAATTTTTGGAATGTTTCTGTGTTGAATGTGATGAAAAATGAAGAAAAGAAAGAAAATAATGAAATTTTTTGAATGTTTCTTGTTGAATGCGATGAAAAATGAAGAAAAGAAAGGAAATATTTCAATTTTTGGAATGTTTCTTGTTGAATGTGATGAAAAATGAAGAAAATAAAGAAAATAATTCAATTTTTGTAATGGTTTTTTGGTGAATGCGATGAAAAATGAAGAAAATAAAGGAAATAATGCAATTTTTGGAATGTTTCTTGTTGAATGCGATGAAAAATGAAGAAAATAAAGGAAATAATGCAATTTTTTTTAATTTTTTTTGTTGAATGCGATGAAAAATGAAGAAAATAAAGAAAATAATGCAATTCGTTGGATGTTTTTTGTTGATTGCGATGAAAAAATGAAGAAAATTTCGGAAAAAATGCAATTTGTTGGATGTTTCTTGTTGAATGCGATGAAAAATGAAGAAAATAAAGAAAATAATGCAATTAGTTGGATGTTTTTTGTTGATTGCGATGAAAAATGAAGAAAATTTCGGAAAAAATGCAATTTGTTGGATGTTTCTTGTTGAATGCGATGAAAAATGAAGAAAATAAAGAAAATAATGCAATTCGTTGGATGTTTCTGTTGATTGCGATGAAAAATGAAGAAAATTTCGGAAAAAATGCAATTTGTTGGATGTTTTTTGTTGAATGCGATGAAAAATGAAGATAATTTCAGAAATAATGCAATTTTTGAATGTTTCTTGTTGAATGCGATGAATAATGAAGAAAAGAAAGGAAATATTTCAATTTTTGGAATGTTTCTTGTTGAATGTGATGAAAAATGAAGAAAAGAAAGAAAATAATGAAATTTTTTGAATGTTTCTTGTTAAATGCGATGAAAAATGAAGAAAATAAAGGAAATAATTCAATTTTTTTAATGTTTTTTGTTGAATGCGATGAAAAATGAAGAAAATAAAGGAAATAATGCAATTTTTGAATGTTTCTTGTTGAATGCGATGAAAAATGAAGAAAATAAAGGAAATAATGCAATTATTTTAATTTTTTTTGTTGAATGCGATGAAAAATGAAGAAAATAAAGAAAATAATGCTATTAGTTGGATGTTTTTGTTGATTGCGATGAAAAATGAAGAAAATTTCGGAAAAAATGCAATTTGTTGGATGTTTCTTGTTGAATGCGATGAAAAATGAAGAAAATGAAGGAAATAATGCAATTTTTTTGAATGTTTCTTGTTGAATGCGATGAAAAATGAAGATAATTTCAGAAATAATGCAATTTTTTGAATGTTTCTTGTTGAATGCGATGAAAAATGAAGAAAATAAAGGAAATAATGCAATTTTTTGAATGTTTTTTTGTTGAATGTGATGAAAAATGAAGAAAATAAAGATAATAATGCAATTTTTTGAATGTTTCTTGTTGAATGCGATGAAAAATGAAGAAAATAAAGGAAATAATGCAATTTTTTGAATGTTTCTTGTTGAATGCGATGAAAAATGAAGAAAATAAAGGAAATAATGCAATTGTTTGAATTTTTCGTGTTTAATGCGATTAAAATTAAGATAATTTCAGAAATAATGCAATTTTTTAATGTTTCTTGTTGAATGCGATGAAAAAAGAAGAAAATAAAGGAAATAATGCAATTTTTGAATGTTTCTTGTTGAATGCGATGAAAAATGAAGAAAAGACAGGAAATATTTCAATTTTTGGAATGTTTCTGGTTGAATGTGATGAAAAATGAAGAAAATAAAGAAAATAATTCAATTTTTGTAATGTTTTTTGGTGAATGCGATGAAAAATGAAGAAAATAAAGGAAATAATGCAATTTTTGGAATGTTTCTTGTTGAATGCGATGAAAAATGAAGATAATTTCAGAAATAATGCAATTTTTTGAATGTTTCTTGTTGAATGCGATGAAAAAAGAAGAAAATAAAGGAAATAATGCAATTTTTGAATGTTTCTTGTTGAATGCGATAAAAAATGAAGAAAATAAAGATAATAATGCAATTTTTTGAATGTTTCTTGTTGAATGCGATGAAAAATGAAGAAAATAAAGGAAATAATGCAATTTTTTGAATGTTTCTTGTTGAATGCGATGAAAAATGAAGAAAATAAAGGAAATAATGCAACTTTTTGAATGTTTCTTGTTGAATGCGATGAAAAATGAGAAAATAAAGGAAATAATGCAATTGTTTGAATTTTTCGTGTTTAATGCGATTAAAATTAAGATAATTTCAGAAATAATGCAATTTTTTAATGTTTCTAGTTGAATGCGATGAAAAAAGAAGAAAATAAAGGAAATAATGCAATTTTTGAATGTTTCTTGTTGAATGCGATAAAAAATGAAGAAAATAAAGGAAATAATGCAATTTTTTTTAATGTTTTTTGTTGAATGCGATGAAAAATGAAGATAATTTCAGAAATAATGCAATTTTTTGAATGTTCTTGTTGAATGCGATGAATAATGAAGAAAAGAAAGGAAATATTTCAATTTTTGGAATGTTTCTTGTTGAATGTGATGAAAAATGAAGAAAAGAAAAGAAAATAATGAAATTTTTTGAATGTTTCTTGTTAAATGCGATGAAAAATGAAGAAAATAAAGGAAATAATTCAATTTTTTTAATGTTTTTGTTGAATGCGATGAAAAATGAAGAAAATAAAGGAAATAATGCAATTTTTTGAATGTTTCTTGTTGAATGCGATGAAAAATGAAGAAAATAAAGGAAATAATTCAATTTTTTTAATGTTTTTTGTTGAATGCGATGAAAAATGAAGAAAATTTCGGAAAAAATGTTTCTTGTTGAATGCGATGAAAAATGAAGAAAATAAAGAAAATAATGCAATTCGTTGGATGTTTCTGTTGATTGCGATGAAAAATGAAGAAAATTTCGGAAAAAATGCAAGTTGTTGGATGTTTCTTGTTGAATGCGATGAAAAATGAAGAAAATAAAGGAAATAATGCAACTTTTTGAATGTTTCTTGTTGAATGCGATGAAAAATGAAGAAAATAAAGGAAATAATGCAATTTTTTGAATGTTTCTTGTTTAATGCGATTAAAATTAAGATAATTTCAGAAATAATGCAATTTTTTAATGTTTCTTGTTGAATGCGATGAAAAAAGAAGAAAATAAAGGAAATAATGCAATTTTTGAATGTTTCTTGTTGAATGCGATAAAAAATGAAGAAAATAAAGATAATAATGCAATTTTTTGAATGTTTCTTGTTGAATGCGATGAAAAATGAAGAAAATAAAGGAAATAATGCAATTTTTTGAATGTTTCTTGTTGAATGCGATGAAAAAAGAAGAAAATAAAGATAATAATGCAATTTTTTGAATGTTTCTTGTTGAATGCGATGAAAAATGAAGAAAATAAAGGAAATAATGCAATTTTTTGAATGTTTCTTGTTGAATGCGATGAAAAATGAAGAAAATAAAGGAAATAATGCAATTTTTTGAATGTTTCTTGTTTAATGCGATTAAAATTAAGATAATTTCAGAAATAATGCAATTTTTTAATGTTTCTTGTTGAATGCGATGAAAAAAGAAGAAAATAAAGGAAATAATGCAATTTTTGAATGTTTCTTGTTGAATGCGATAAAAAATGAAGAAAATAAAGATAATAATGCAATTTTTTGAATGTTTCTTGTTGAATGCGATGAAAAATGAAGAAAATAAAGGAAATAATGCAATTTTTTGAATGTTTTTTGTTGAATGTGATGAAAAATGAAGAAAATAAAGATAATAATGCAATTTTTTGAATGTTTCTTGTTGAATGCGATGAAAAATGAAGAAAATAAAGGAAATAATGCAATTTTTTGAATGTTTCTTGTTGAATGCGATGAAAAATGAAGAAAATAAAGGAAATAATGCAATTGTTTGAATTTTTCGTGTTTAATGCGATTAAAATTAAGATAATTTCAGAAATAATGCAATTTTTTAATGTTTCTTGTTGAATGCGATGAAAAAAGAAGAAAATAAAGGAAATGATGCAATTTTTGAATGTTTCTTGTTGAATGCGATAAAAAATGAAGAAAATAAAGGAAATAATGCAATTTTTTTTAATGTTTTTTGTTGAATGCGATAAAAATGAAGATAATTTCAGAAATAATGCAATTTTTTGAATGTTTCTTGTTGAATGCGATGAATAATGAAGAAAAGAAAGGAAATATTTCAATTTTTGGAATGTTTCTTGTTGAATGTGAAAAATGAAGAAAAGAAAGAAAATAATGAAATTTTTTGAATGTTTCTTGTTAAATGCGATGAAAAATGAAGAAAATAAAGGAAATAATTCAATTTTTTTAATGTTTTTGTTGAATGCGATGAAAAATGAAGAAAATAAAGCAAATAATGCAATTTTTTGAATGTTTCTTGTTGAATGCGATGAAAAATGAAGAAAATAAAGGAAATAATTCAATTTTTTTAATGTTTTTGTTGAATGCGATGAAAAATGAAGAAAATTTCGGAAAAAATGCAATTTGTTGGATGTTTCTTGTTGAATGCGATGAAAAATGAAGAAAATAAAGAAAATAATGCAATTCGTTGGATGTTTTCTGTTGATTGCGATGAAAAATGAAGAAAATTTCGGAAAAAATGCAATTTGTTGGATGTTTCTTGTTGAATGCGATGAAAAATGAAGAAAATAAAGGAAATAATGCAATTTTTTTAATGTTTCTTGTTTAATGCGATTAAAATTAAGATAATTTCAGAAATAATGCAATTTTTTAATGTTTCTTGTTGAATGCGATGAAAAAAGAAGAAAATAAAGGAAATAATGCAATTTTTGAATGTTTCTTGTTGAATGCGATAAAAAATGAAGAAAATAAAGGAAATAATGCAATTTTTTTTAATGTTTTTTGTTGAATGCGATGAAAAATGAAGATAATTTCAGAAATAATGCAATTTTTTGAATGTTTCTTGTTGAATGCGATGAATAATGAAGAAAAGAAAGGAAATATTTCAATTTTTGGAATGTTTCTTGTGAATGTGATGAAAAATGAAGAAAAGAAAGAAAATAATGAAATTTTTTGAATGTTTCTTGTTAAATGCGATGAAAAATGAAGAAAATAAAGGAAATAATTCAATTTTTTTAATGTTTTTTGTTGAATGCGATGAAAAATGAAGAAAATAAAGGAAATAATGCAATTTTTTGAATGTTTCTTGTTGAATGCGATGAAAAATGAAGAAAATAAAGGAAATATTCAATTTTTTTTAATGTTTTTTGTTGAATGCGATGAAAAATGAAGAAAATTTCGGAAAAAATGCAATTTGTTGGATGTTTCTTGTTGAATGCGATGAAAAATGAAGAAAATAAAGAAAATAATGCAATTCGTTGGATGTTTTCTGTTGATTGCGATGAAAAATGAAGAAAATTTCGGAAAAAATGCAATTTGTTGGATGTTTCTTGTTGAATGCGATGAAAAATGAAGAAAATAAAGGAAATAATGCAATTTTTTTAATGTTTCTTGTTTAATGCGATTAAAATTAAGATAATTTCAGAAATAATGCAATTTTTTAATGTTTCTTGTTGAATGCGATGAAAAAAGAAGAAAATAAAGGAAATAATGCAATTTTTGAATGTTTCTTGTTGAATGCGATAAAAATGAAGAAAATAAAGATAATAAGCAATTTTTGAATGTTTCTTGTTGAATGCGATGAAAAATGAAGAAAATAAAGGAAATAATGCAATTTTTTGAATGTTTCTTGTTGAATGCGATGAAAAATGAAGAAAATAAAGGAAATAATGCAACTTTTTGAATGTTTCTTGTTGAATGCGATAAAAAAATAAAGAAAATAAAGGAAATAATGCAATTGTTTGAATTTTTCGTGTTTAATGCGATTAAAATTAAGATAATTTCAGAAATAATGCAATTTTTTAATGTTTCTTGTTGAATGCGATGAAAAAAGAAGAAAATAAAGGAAATAATGCAATTTTTTTAATGTTTTTTGTTGAATGCGATGAAAAATGAAGATAATTTCAGAAATAATGCAATTTTTTGAATGTTTCTTGTTGAATGCGATGAATAATGAAGAAAAGAAAGGAAATATTTCAATTTTTGGAATGTTTCTTGTTGAATGTGATGAAAAATGAAGAAAAGAAAGAAATAATGAAATTTTTTGAATGTTTCTTGTTAAATGCGATGAAAAATGAAGAAAATAAAGGAAATAATTCAATTTTTTTAATGTTTTTTGTTGAATGCGATGAAAAATGAAGAAAATAAAGGAATAATGCAATTTTTTGAATGTTTCTTGTTGAATGCGATGAAAAATGAAGAAAATAAAGGAAATAATTCAATTTTTTTAATGTTTTTTGTTGAATGCGATGAAAAATGAAGAAAATTTCGGAAAAAATGCAATTTGTTGGATGTTTCTTGTTGAATGCGATGAAAAATGAAGAAAATAAAGAAAATAATGCAATTCGTTGGATGTTTTCTGTTGATTGCGATGAAAAATGAAGAAAATTTCGGAAAAATGCAATTTGTTGGATGGTTTCTTGTTGAATGCGATGAAAAATGAAGAAAATAAAGGAAATAATGCAATTTTTTTAATGTTTCTTGTTTAATGCGATTAAAATTAAGATAATTTCAGAAATAATGCAATTTTTTAATGTGTCTTGTTGAATGCGATGAAAAAAGAAGAAAATAAAGGAAATAATGCAATTTTTGAATGTTTCTTGTTGAATGCGATAAAAAATGAAGAAAATAAAGATAATAATGCAATTTTTGAATGTTTCTTGTTGAATGCGATGAAAAATGAAGAAAATAAAGGAAATAATGCAATTTTTTGAATGTTTCTTGTTGAATGCGATGAAAAATGAAGAAAATAAAGGAAATAATGCAACTTTTTGAATGTTTCTTGGTTGGAATGCGATAAAAAATAAAGAAAATAAAGGAAATAATGCAATTGTTTGAATTTTTCGTGTTTAATGCGATTAAAATTAAGATAATTTCAGAAATAATGCAATTTTTTAATGTTTCTTGTTGAATGCGATGAAAAAAGAAGAAAATAAAGGAAATAATGCAATTTTTTTTAATGTTTTTGTTGAATGCGATGAAAAATGAAGATAATTTCAGAAATAATGCAATTTTTTGAATGTTTCTTGTTGAATGCGATGAATAATGAAGAAAAGAAAGGAAATATTTCAATTTTTGGAATGTTTCTTGTTGAATGTGATGAAAAATGAAGAAAAGAAAGAAAATAATGAAATTTTTTTGAATGTTTCTTGTTAAATGCGATGAAAAATGAAGAAAATAAAGGAAATAATTCAATTTTTTTTAATGTTTTTTGTTGAATGCGATGAAAAATGAAGAAAATAAAGGAAATAATGCAATTTTTTGAATGTTTCTTGTTGAATGCGATGAAAAATGAAGAAAATAAAGGAAATAATGCAATTTTTTGAATGTTTCTTGTTGAATGCGATGAAAAATGAAGAAAATAAAGGAAATAATTCAATTTTTTTAATGTTTTTTGTTGAATGCGATGAAAAAATGAAGAAAATTTCGGAAAAAATGCAATTTGTTGGATGTTTCTTGTTGAATGCGATGAAAAATGAAGAAAATAAAGAAAATAATGCAATTCGTTGGATGTTTTCTGTTGATTGCGATGAAAAATGAAGAAAATTTCGGAAAAAATGCAATTTGTTGGATGTTTCTTGTTTGAATGCGATGAAAAATGAAGAAAATAAAGGAAATAATGCAATTTTTTTAATGTTTCTTGTTTAATGCGATTAAAATTAAGATAATTTCAGAAATAATGCAATTTTTTTAATGTTTCTTGTTGAATGCGATGAAAAAAGAAGAAAATAAAGGAAATAATGCAATTTTTGAATGTTTCTTGTTGAATGCGATAAAAAATGAAGAAAATAAAGATAATAATGCAATTTTTTGAATGTTTCTTGTTGAATGCGATGAAAAATGAAGAAAATAAAGGAAATAATGCAATTTTTTGAATGTTTCTTGTTGAATGCGATGAAAAATGAAGAAAATAAAGGAAATAATGCAACTTTTGAATGTTTCTTGTTGAATGCGATAAAAAATAAAGAAAATAAAGGAAATAATGCAATTGTTTGAATTTTTCGTGTTTAATGCGATTAAAATTAAGATAATTTCAGAAATAATGCAATTTTTTAATGTTTCTTGTTGAATGCGATGAAAAAAGAAGAAAATAAAGGAAATAATGCAATTTTTTTTAATGTTTTTTGTTGAATGCGATGAAAAATGAAGAAAATTTCGGAAAAAATGTTTCTTGTTGAATGCGATGAAAAATGAAGAAAATAAAGAAAATAATGCAATTCGTTGGGATGTTTTCTGTTGATTGCGATGAAAAATGAAGAAAATTTCGGAAAAAATGCAATTTGTTGGATGTTTCTTGTTGAATGCGATGAAAAATGAAGAAAATAAAGGAAATAATGCAACTTTTTGAATGTTTCTTGTTGAATGCGATGAAAAATGAAGAAAATAAAGGAAATAATGCAATTTTTTGAATGTTTCTTGTTTAATGCGATTAAAATTAAGATAATTTCAGAAATAATGCAATTTTTTAATGTTTCTTGTTGAATGCGATGAAAAAAGAAGAAAATAAAGGAAATAATGCAATTTTTGAATGTTTCTTGTTGAATGCGATAAAAAATGAAGAAAATAAAGATAATAATGCAATTTTTTGAATGTTTCTTGTTGAATGCGATGAAAAATGAAGAAAATAAAGGAAATAATGCAATTTTTTGAATGTTTCTTGTTGAATGCGATGAAAAAAGAAGAAAATAAAGATAATAATGCAATTTTTTGAATGTTTCTTGTTGAATGCGATGAAAAATGAAGAAAATAAAGGAAATAATGCAATTTTTTGAATGTTTCTTGTTGAATGCGATGAAAAATGAAGAAAATAAAGGAAATAATGCAATTTTTTGAATGTTTCTTGTGTAATGCGATTAAAATTAAGATAATTTCAGAAATAATGCAATTGTTTAATGTTTCTTGTTGAATGCGATGAAAAAAGAAGAAAATAAAGGAAATAATGCAATTTTTGAATGTTTCTTGTTGAATGCGATAAAAAATGAAGAAAATAAAGATAATAATGCAATTTTTTGAATGTTTCTTGTTGAATGCGATGAAAAATGAAGAAAATAAAGGAAATAATGCAATTTTTTGAATGTTTTTTGTTGAATGTGATGAAAAATGAAGAAAATAAAGATAATAATGCAATTTTTTGAATGTTTCTTGTTGAATGCGATGAAAAATGAAGAAAATAAAGGAAATAATGCAATTTTTTGAATGTTTCTTGTTGAATGCGATGAAAAATGAAGAAAATAAAGGAAATAATGCAATTGTTTGAATTTTTCGTGTTTAATGCGATTAAAATTAAGATAATTTCAGAAATAATGCAATTTTTTAATGTTTCTTGTTGAATGCGATGAAAAAAGAAGAAAATAAAGGAAATGATGCAATTTTTGAATGTTTCTTGTTGAATGCGATAAAAAATGAAGAAAATAAAGGAAATAATGCAATTTTTTTTAATGTTTTTTGTTGAATGCGATAAAAATGAAGATAATTTCAGAAATAATGCAATTTTTTGAATGTTTCTTGTTGAATGCGATGAATAATGAAGAAAAGAAAGGAAATATTTCAATTTTTGGAATGTTTCTTGTTGAATGTGAAAAATGAAGAAAAGAAAGAAAATAATGAAATTTTTTGAATGTTTCTTGTTAAATGCGATGAAAAATGAAGAAAATAAAGGAAATAATTCAATTTTTTTAATGTTTTTTGTTGAATGCGATGAAAAATGAAGAAAATAAAGCAAATAATGCAATTTTTTGAATGTTTCTTGTTGAATGCGATGAAAAATGAAGAAAATAAAGGAAATAATTCAATTTTTTTAATGTTTTTTGTTGAATGCGATGAAAAATGAAGAAAATTTCGGAAAAAATGCAATTTGTTGGATGTTTCTTGTTGAATGCGATGAAAAATGAAGAAAATAAAGAAAATAATGCAATTCGTTGGATGTTTTCTGTTGATTGCGATGAAAAATGAAGAAAATTTCGGAAAAAATGCAATTTGTTGGATGTTTCTTGTTGAATGCGATGAAAAATGAAGAAAATAAAGGAAATAATGCAATTTTTTTAATGTTTCTTGTTTAATGCGATTAAAATTAAGATAATTTCAGAAATAATGCAATTTTTTAATGTTTCTTGTTGAATGCGATGAAAAAAGAAGAAAATAAAGGAAATAATGCAATTTTTGAATGTTTCTTGTTGAATGCGATAAAAAATGAAGAAAATAAAGATAATAATGCAATTTTTTGAATGTTTCTTGTTGAATGCGATGAAAAATGAAGAAAATAAAGGAAATAATGCAATTTTTTGAATGTTTCTTGTTGAATGCGATGAAAAATGAAGAAAATAAAGGAAATAATGCAACTTTTTGAATGTTTCTTGTTGAATGCGATAAAAAATAAAGAAAATAAAGGAAATAATGCAATTGTTTGAATTTTTCGTGTTTAATGCGATTAAAATTAAGATAATTTCAGAAATAATGCAATTTTTTAATGTTTCTTGTTGAATGCGATGAAAAAAGAAGAAAATAAAGGAAATAATGCAATTTTTTTTAATGTTTTTTGTTGAATGCGATGAAAAATGAAGATAATTTCAGAAATAATGCAATTTTTTGAATGTTTCTTGTTGAATGCGATGAATAATGAAGAAAAGAAAGGAAATATTTCAATTTTTGGAATGTTTCTTGTTGAATGTGATGAAAAATGAAGAAAAGAAAGAAAATAATGAAATTTTTTGAATGTTTCTTGTTAAATGCGATGAAAAATGAAGAAAATAAAGGAAATAATTCAATTTTTTTAATGTTTTTTGTTGAATGCGATGAAAAATGAAGAAAATAAAGGAAATAATGCAATTTTTTGAATGTTTCTTGTTGAATGCGATGAAAAATGAAGAAAATAAAGGAAATAATTCAATTTTTTTAATGTTTTTTGTTGAATGCGATGAAAAATGAAGAAAATTTCGGAAAAAATGCAATTTGTTGGATGTTTCTTGTTGAATGCGATGAAAAATGAAGAAAATAAAGAAAATAATGCAATTCGTTGGATGTTTTCTGTTGATTGCGATGAAAAATGAAGAAAATTTCGGAAAAAATGCAATTTGTTGGATGTTTCTTGTTGAATGCGATGAAAAATGAAGAAAATAAAGGAAATAATGCAATTTTTTTAATGTTTCTTGTTTAATGCGATTAAAATTAAGATAATTTCAGAAATAATGCAATTTTTTAATGTTTCTTGTTGAATGCGATGAAAAAAGAAGAAAATAAAGGAAATAATGCAATTTTTGAATGTTTCTTGTTGAATGCGATAAAAAATGAAGAAAATAAAGATAATAATGCAATTTTTTGAATGTTTCTTGTTGAATGCGATGAAAAATGAAGAAAATAAAGGAAATAATGCAATTTTTTGAATGTTTCTTGTTGAATGCGATGAAAAATGAAGAAAATAAAGGAAATAATGCAACTTTTTGAATGTTTCTTGTTGAATGCGATAAAAAATAAAGAAAATAAAGGAAATAATGCAATTGTTTGAATTTTTCGTGTTTAATGCGATTAAAATTAAGATAATTTCAGAAATAATGCAATTTTTTAATGTTTCTTGTTGAATGCGATGAAAAAAGAAGAAAATAAAGGAAATAATGCAATTTTTTTTAATGTTTTTTGTTGAATGCGATGAAAAATGAAGATAATTTCAGAAATAATGCAATTTTTTGAATGTTTCTTGTTGAATGCGATGAATAATGAAGAAAAGAAAGGAAATATTTCAATTTTTGGAATGTTTCTTGTTGAATGTGATGAAAAATGAAGAAAAGAAAGAAAATAATGAAATTTTTTGAATGTTTCTTGTTAAATGCGATGAAAAATGAAGAAAATAAAGGAAATAATTCAATTTTTTTAATGTTTTTTGTTGAATGCGATGAAAAATGAAGAAAATAAAGGAAATAATGCAATTTTTTGAATGTTTCTTGTTGAATGCGATGAAAAATGAAGAAAATAAAGGAAATAATGCAATTTTTTGAATGTTTCTTGTTGAATGCGATGAAAAATGAAGAAAATAAAGGAAATAATTCAATTTTTTTAATGTTTTTTGTTGAATGCGATGAAAAATGAAGAAAATTTCGGAAAAAATGCAATTTGTTGGATGTTTCTTGTTGAATGCGATGAAAAATGAAGAAAATAAAGAAAATAATGCAATTCGTTGGATGTTTTCTGTTGATTGCGATGAAAAATGAAGAAAATTTCGGAAAAAATGCAATTTGTTGGATGTTTCTTGTTGAATGCGATGAAAAATGAAGAAAATAAAGGAAATAATGCAATTTTTTTAATGTTTCTTGTTTAATGCGATTAAAATTAAGATAATTTCAGAAATAATGCAATTTTTTAATGTTTCTTGTTGAATGCGATGAAAAAAGAAGAAAATAAAGGAAATAATGCAATTTTTGAATGTTTCTTGTTGAATGCGATAAAAAATGAAGAAAATAAAGATAATAATGCAATTTTTTGAATGTTTCTTGTTGAATGCGATGAAAAATGAAGAAAATAAAGGAAATAATGCAATTTTTTGAATGTTTCTTGTTGAATGCGATGAAAAATGAAGAAAATAAAGGAAATAATGCAACTTTTTGAATGTTTCTTGTTGAATGCGATAAAAAATAAAGAAAATAAAGGAAATAATGCAATTGTTTGAATTTTTCGTGTTTAATGCGATTAAAATTAAGATAATTTCAGAAATAATGCAATTTTTTAATGTTTCTTGTTGAATGCGATGAAAAAAGAAGAAAATAAAGGAAATAATGCAATTTTTTTTAATGTTTTTTGTTGAATGCGATGAAAAATGAAGATAATTTCAGAAATAATGCAATTTTTTGAATGTTTCTTGTTGAATGCGATGAATAATGAAGAAAAGAAAGGAAATATTTCAATTTTTGGAATGTTTCTTGTTGAATGTGATGAAAAATGAAGAAAAGAAAGAAAATAATGAAATTTTTTGAATGTTTCTTGTTAAATGCGATGAAAAATGAAGAAAATAAAGGAAATAATTCAATTTTTTTAATGTTTTTTGTTGAATGCGATGAAAAATGAAGAAAATAAAGGAAATAATGCAATTTTTTGAATGTTTCTTGTTGAATGCGATGAAAAATGAAGAAAATAAAGGAAATAATTCAATTTTTTTAATGTTTTTTGTTGAATGCGATGAAAAATGAAGAAAATTTCGGAAAAAATGCAATTTGTTGGATGTTTCTTGTTGAATGCGATGAAAAATGAAGAAAATAAAGAAAATAATGCAATTCGTTGGATGTTTTCTGTTGATTGCGATGAAAAATGAAGAAAAGTTCGGAAAAAATGCAATTTGTTGGATGTTTCTTGTTGAATGCGATGAAAAATGAAGAAAATAAAGGAAATAATGCAATTTTTTGAATGTTTCTTGTTTAATGCGATTAAAATTAAGATAATTTCAGAAATAATGCAATTTTTTAATGTTTCTTGTTGAATGCGATGAAAAAAGAAGAAAATAAAGGAAATAATGCAATTTTTGAATGTTTCTTGTTGAATGCGATAAAAAATGAAGAAAATAAAGATAATAATGCAATTTTTTGAATGTTTCTTGTTGAATGCGATGAAAAATGAAGAAAATAAAGGAAATACTGCAATTTTTTGAATGTTTCTTGTTGAATGCGATGAAAAATGAAGAAAATAAAGGAAATAATGCAACTTTTTGAATGTTTCTTGTTGAATGCGATGAAAAATGAAGAAAATAAAGGAAATAATGCAATTGTTTGAATTTTTCGTGTTTAATGCGATTAAAATTAAGATAATTTCAGAAATAATGCAATTTTTTAATGTTTCTAGTTGAATGCGATGAAAAAAGAAGAAAATAAAGGAAATAATGCAATTTTTTGAATGTTTCTTGTTGAATGCGATGAAAAATGAAGAAAATAAAGGAAATAATGCAATTTTTTGAATGTTTCTTGTTGAATGCGATGAAAAATGAAGAAAAGAAAGAAAATAATGAAATTTTTTTAATGTTTCTTGTTAAATGCGATGAAAAATGAAGAAAATAAAGGAAATAATTCAATTTTTTTAATGTTTTTTGTTGAATGCGATGAAAAATGAAGAAAATTAAGGAAATAATGCAATTTTTTGAATGTTTCTTGTTGAATGCGATGAAAAATGAAGAAAATAAAGGAAATAATTCAATTTTTTTAATGTTTTTTGTTGAATGCGATGAAAAATGAAGAAAATTTCGGAAAAAATGTTTCTTGTTGAATGCGATGAAAAATGAAGAAAATAAAGAAAATAATGCAATTCGTTGGATGTTTTCTGTTGATTGCGATGAAAAATGAAGAAAATTTCGGAAAAAATGCAATTTGTTGGATGTTTCTTGTTGAATGCGATGAAAAATGAAGAAAATAAAGGAAATAATGCAACTTTTTGAATGTTTCTTGTTGAATGCGATGAAAAATGAAGAAAATAAAGGAAATAATGCAATTTTTTGAATGTTTCTTGTTTAATGCGATTAAAATTAAGATAATTTCAGAAATAATGCAATTTTTTAATGTTTCTTGTTGAATGCGATGAAAAAAGAAGAAAATAAAGGAAATAATGCAATTTTTGAATGTTTCTTGTTGAATGCGATAAAAAATGAAGAAAATAAAGATAATAATGCAATTTTTTGAATGTTTCTTGTTGAATGCGATGAAAAATGAAGAAAATAAAGGAAATAATGCAATTTTTTGAATGTTTCTTGTTGAATGCGATGAAAAAAGAAGAATATAAAGATAATAATGCAATTTTTTGAATGTTTCTTGTTGAATGCGATGAAAAATGAAGAAAATAAAGGAAATAATGCAATTTTTTGAATGTTTCTTGTTGAATGCGATGAAAAATGAAGAAAATAAAGGAAATAATGCAATTGTTTGAATTTTTCGTGTTTAATGCGATTAAAATTAAGATAATTTCAGAAATAATGCAATTTTTTAATGTTTCTTGTTGAATGCGATGAAAAAAGAAGAAAATAAAGGAAATAATGCAATTTTTGAATGTTTCTTGTTGAATGCGATAAAAAATGAAGAAAATAAAGGAAATAATGCAATTTTTTTTAATGTTTTTTGTTGAATGCGATGAAAAATGAAGATAATTTCAGAAATAATGCAATTTTTTGAATGTTTCTTGTTGAATGCGATGAATAATGAAGAAAAGAAAGGAAATATTTCAATTTTTGGAATGTTTCTTGTTGAATGTGATGAAAAATGAAGAAAAGAAAGAAAATAATGAAATTTTTTGAATGTTTCTTGTTAAATGCGATGAAAAATGAAGAAAATAAAGGAAATAATTCAATTTTTTTAATGTTTTTTGTTGAATGCGATGAAAAATGAAGAAAATTAAGGAAATAATGCAATTTTTTAATGTTTCTTGTTGAATGCGATGAAAAAAGAAGAAAATAAAGGAAATAATGCAATTTTTGAATGTTTCTTGTTGAATGCGATAAAAAATGAAGAAAATAAAGATAATAATGCAATTTTTTGAATGTTTCTTGTTGAATGCGATGAAAAATGAAGAAAATAAAGGAAATAATGCAATTTTTTGAATGTTTCTTGTTGAATGCGATGAAAAAAGAAGAATATAAAGATAATAATGCAATTTTTTGAATGTTTCTTGTTGAATGCGATGAAAAATGAAGAAAATAAAGGAAATAATGCAATTTTTTGAATGTTTCTTGTTGAATGCGATGAAAAATGAAGAAAATAAAGGAAATAATGCAATTGTTTGAATTTTTCGTGTTTAATGCGATTAAAATTAAGATAATTTCAGAAATAATGCAATTTTTTAATGTTTCTTGTTGAATGCGATGAAAAAAGAAGAAAATAAAGGAAATAATGCAATTTTTGAATGTTTCTTGTTGAATGCGATAAAAAATGAAGAAAATAAAGGAAATAATGCAATTTTTTTTTTATGTTTTTTGTTGAATGCGATGAAAAATGAAGATAATTTCAGAAATAATGCAATTTTTTGAATGTTTCTTGTTGAATGTGATGAAAAATGAAGAAAATAAAGATAATAATGCAATTTTTTGAATGTTTCTTGTTGAATGCGATGAAAAATGAAGAAAATAAAGGAAATAATGCAATTTTTTGAATGTTTCTTGTTGAATGCGATGAAAAATGAAGAAAATAAAGGAAATAATGCAATTGTTTGAATTTTTCGTGTTTAATGCGATTAAAATTAAGATAATTTCAGAAATAATGCAATTTTTTAATGTTTCTTGTTGAATGCGATGAAAAAAGAAGAAAATAAAGGAAATAATGCAATTTTTGAATGTTTCTTGTTGAATGCGATAAAAAATGAAGAAAATAAAGGAAATAATGCAATTTTTTTTAATGTTTTTTGTTGAATGCGATGAAAAATGAAGATAATTTCAGAAATAATGCAATTTTTTGAATGTTTCTTGTTGAATGCGATGAATAATGAAGAAAAGAAAGGAAATATTTCAATTTTTGGAATGTTTCTTGTTGAATGTGATGAAAAATGAAGAAAAGAAAGAAAATAATGAAATTTTTTGAATGTTTCTTGTTAAATGCGATGAAAAATGAAGAAAATAAAGGAAATAATTCAATTTTTTTAATGTTTTTTGTTGAATGCGATGAAAAATGAAGAAAATAAAGGAAATAATGCAATTTTTTGAATGTTTCTTGTTGAATGCGATGAAAAATGAAGAAAATAAAGGAAATAATTCAATTTTTTTAATGTTTTTTGTTGAATGCGATGAAAAATGAAGAAAATTTCGGAAAAAATGCAATTTGTTGGATGTTTCTTGTTGAATGCGATGAAAAATGAAGAAAATAAAGAAAATAATGCAATTCGTTGGATGTTTTCTGTTGATTGCGATGAAAAATGAAGAAAATTTCGGAAAAAATGCAATTTGTTGGATGTTTCTTGTTGAATGCGATGAAAAATGAAGAAAATAAAGGAAATAATGCAACTTTTTGAATGTTTCTTGTTGAATGCGATGAAAAATGAAGAAAATAAAGGAAATAATGCAATTTTTTGAATGTTTCTTGTTTAATGCGATTAAAATTAAGATAATTTCAGAAATAATGCAATTTTTTAATGTTTCTTGTTGAATGCGATGAAAAAAGAAGAAAATAAAGGAAATAATGCAATTTTTGAATGTTTCTTGTTGAATGCGATAAAAAATGAAGAAAATAAAGATAATAATGCAATTTTTTGAATGTTTCTTGTTGAATGCGATGAAAAATGAAGAAAATAAAGGAAATAATGCAATTTTTTGAATGTTTCTTGTTGAATGCGATGAAAAATGAAGAAAATAAAGGAAATAATGCAATTGTTTGAATTTTTCGTGTTTAATGCGATTAAAATTAAGATAATTTCAGAAATAATGCAATTTTTTAATGTTTCTTGTTGAATGCGATGAAAAATGAAGAAAATAAAGGAAATAATGCAATTTTTGAATGTTTCTTGTTGAATGCGATGAAAAATGAAGAAAAGAAAGGAAATATTTCAATTTTTGGAATGTTTCTTGTTGAATGTGATGAAAAATGAAGAAAATAAAGAAAATAATTCAATTTTTGTAATGTTTTTTGGTGAATGCGATGAAAAATGAAGAAAATAAAGGAAATAATGCAATTTTTGGAATGTTTCTTGTTGAATGCGATGAAAAATGAAGAAAATAAAAGAAATAATGCAATTTTTTTTTATTTTTTTTGTTGAATGCGATGAAAAATGAAGAAAATAAAGAAAATAATGCAATTCGTTGGATGTTTTTTGTTGATTGCGATGAAAAATGAAGAAAATTTCGGAAAAAATGCAATTTGTTGGATGTTTCTTGTTGAATGCGATGAATAATGAAGAAAAGAAAGGAAATATTTCAATTTTTGGAATGTTTCTTGTTGAATGTGATGAAAAATGAAGAAAAGAAAGAAAATAATGAAATTTTTTGAATGTTTCTTGTTAAATGTGATGAAAAACGAAGAAAATAAAGAAAATAATGCAATTTTTTGAATGTTTCTTGTTGAATGTGATGAAAAATGAAGAAAAAAAACGAAGTAATGCAATTTTTTGAATGTTTCTTGTCGAATGCGATAAAAAATGAAGAAAATAAAGGAAATAATGCAATTTTTTGAATGTTTTTTGTTGATTGCGATCAAAAATGAAGAAAATTTCGGAAAAAATGCAATTTGTTGGATGTTTCTTGTTGAATGCGATGAAAAATGAAGAAAATAAAGAAAATAAAGTAATTCGTTGGATGTTTTTTGTTGATTGCGATGAAAATGAAGAAAATTTCGGAAAAAATGCAATTTGTTGGATGTTTCTTGTTGAATGCGATGAAAAATGAAGAAAGTAAAGGAAATAATGCAATTTTTTGAATGTTTCTTGTTGAATGCGATGAATAATGAAGAAAATAAAGAAAATAATGCAATTTTTTGAATGTTTCTTGTTGAATGTGATGAAAAATGAAGAAAAAAAACGAAGTAATGCAATTTTTTGAATGTTTCTTGTCGAATGCGATAAAAAATGAAGAAAATAAAGGAAATAATGCAATTTTTGAATGTTTCTTGTTGAATGCGATGAAAAAAGAAGAAAATAAAGGAAATAATGCAATTTTTGAATGTTTCTTGTTGAATGCGATAAAAATTGAAGAAAATAAAGGGGTACGCAGACGGTGGAACTCCTGTTCTTGTTAATCTCCTGTCCATTTAGATCTCCTGGACAATATTTCTCCCAGAATTTTTTTTTTCGAAATTCCAGGACAATAGAACTCCATTAAAATTAAAATCACTCTAAATTCTAGACAATAGATTCCCCTGAATAATATTACTTAAAAAATATTAGACAGTAGTTTATTCGCTAAAAATTATATTAAATTATATTAAATTAATTGACAATAGATCTCCTAGACAATAGATCTCCTAGACAATACATCTCCTAGAGAGCTAAAATTAAAACGAGTTCACTAGATTGTCAAAATTGTGTAATGTTACGTTGGTACGTAATAAAAAAGAGTCAACAGCAATGTAAATGAAAAAATTTAAACAGAAACATCAAGGCAAAAAAAATATTTGCACAGCTTCAATAGGGGTCCGGCAAACTGGACAGGGGGATCGTAGAGGAAGACGATTTGTGCAGCTATCGCAAAAAGGATGGCCACAATTAAGAACTCGATTTATGGGATTTATTAAACAAACTTTGCATAAAAGCGCAACAGCATTTGCCACCGGTTCACCTCGATCTCTTCGTGGTGGCCGTCCATCTGGGCGACGAGGAGCATCAGCCCCCGGTTCACCTCCATCTCTTCGTGGCGGCCGTCCAACTGGGCGACGAGGAGCATCAGCCTCCGGTTCACCTCGATCTCTTCGTGGTGGCCGTCCAACTGGGCGACGAGGAGCATCAGCCTCCGGTTCACCTCGATCTCTTCGTGGTGGCCGTCCAACTGGGCGACGAGGAGCATCAGCCTCCGGTTCACCTCGATCTCTTCGTGGTGGCCGTCCAACTGGGCGACGAGGAGCATCAGCCTCCGGTTCACCTCGATCTCTTCGTGGTGGCCGTCCAACTGGGCGACGAGGAGCATCAGCCCCCGGTTCACCTCGATCTCTTCGTGGCGGCCGTCCAACTGGGCGACGAGGAGCATCAGCCTCCGGTTCACCTTGATCTCTTCGGAGTGCTCCGGCTCTTGTTCGAACCTGTTGCCTTCCATCGCCCTGCAAACGGGCCAATCTACGTTGTCGACGAGGTGCAGGTGCTTCCAGTACATTTTCTGGCAAACCCTATGTATAAAACTAATTTAGGAAAGGAATACGAAAAAAACAAAAAACTGTACCTCGTCGTAAGGTTCAAAAGATACAGAAGACATCATCAAAAATTCGTAAATGGTTATTAAGTTTTGACTAAGATCTCTTGCTCTTCCCAAAATTTGCTCATCCCGTACGATGTATCGATTTGGCGTTGGGCGACGAATTTCCCCACCACGACTAGCGACCAGAAAATCCCGCCTTGCAGTTTCCTCACATTCCTGCAAATGGTCTATAAATGATTTGATAAATCAGGTGGCCACACACAAAATAGAACTATTGGATCAATTACATATAAAAGCCCAGAAATTTTGTCTGTGTCCATGACAACGGGCATTAAACCATCTATTCCAGTTTTCTACCTCGTTGTTTGTACGAGACTTATCACCGTTTACGCTGAAACGTGCTGGAGTCTGACGAACAAGCCAGTATCCGGCCCAGTATACATAGAGACGTTGAACAGCATCTTGTATTTCTTGGCTTTCTAGTTGCAAGTCGGCCGCATTTTCTTGCTGAATTGCCTGAAAAAAAACAAAGCAATCAACAAAAGGAAAGTTAAAACTAGCAAATTACAAAACTGCTTGTACCATAAACCCGGCATATATTTGTTCTGCGGGTAAAAGAGCCAAAGAAATTATCAATTTTATGATGCGTTTCACAACTGGACTTGTTCTATATGATCTAGCCAAGCCCTCGTCACAGGCTCTTCTATAGATTGCCTGAAATACAAACAATTTTAATAAGATACAAACAAGAGTCAAATTTTGAAATATTAAAACTGACCTGCCCGTAATGAAACCAACACCCTCTGGCTCGTGCACCAGGAAATGCATTGTGTAGCGCCCTTAGTATGCCTTCTTCAAAATCTGATATCAGGCGTTCCGCACAGTTACCTTCTCTGTCTGGATCTATTTCCTGAAGAGTATCGAGGATTTTCTCCATCACAGCGTTGTAAAGATCCAGAGACTTTTCACTCATTAAAACGAAGGCAACTGGAAAGGACTTTATGCAAAATGTTTGAAATGAAAAAAAAAAAAGTCTTAGAAGTAATAAAACTAAAATTGTAACCTTTTTATATGCTTTAAAGTGGAGAGTAAATAGCTGGTAAAACAAGTTAGGCACAGTCTTAAATGTTCCATCTGCTTGAATTTGCTTTGTTGTTCGCAGTTGAGTAAGTAGAGTAATAGATAGGAAGATGAATGCCGTACCGGTTGCCGTGGAGACGCGAGCCTTAAAAAAGTCGGATGACCCGTCTAATGTTTTTCTTTTAAAACAGTAGGCAAAGGTGAGCATAAGATCACGAGAGAAACTAAAATGAAATGTTATATTCACGAATAATGAGGATGTTCACGAATCAATTCTTCGGCCTCGTCAAAACTGGTTGGATTGGGTGGCTTCCGTTCTTGCTGAGCTCTATACATACGCTTTTCTAGGGCAGCATTATATCCAATGGAAACATCTGGAAAGCTAAAAAATTTGATATTGTTATGATAAATTGGAGTAAACAGTCACAAGAAAGTCAACATACTCTCGTCGAGTTTCCTCGAAAATAGATTTCAACTCGCCAGGTGCTCTTTGAAGACCAGCCCTTCGACAGCACTCGTTTACAAAGGAAATACGGCCAATTTCATCGTCTTCAATGGGGTGGGTGTGATGTGTGCCAGAAATGCGATACACACCATCTTTGTAAACTAGCCTGGCCCCACAATGAAATTCTTTGTGCTTTCGGCATTTATAATTCACTGAATGGGTACTACAAACATAACAAGCACAGAAGAATTAACACTACATCTTTGGAAAGTAGCATGCACCCACAACGATATTACTTGGCTTTCGGCATTTATAATTCACTGAATGTCTAATAAAAATATAGCAAACACAGAAACCAACGTACCAGCGTTTAGCAAGGTGAAATAGGTAGTGGCCTGTTGAGTAGAGTGTCCCGTTTTTCTTTTCACCTTGCATTCGATTAACGGTGACAATTGTTCCAATACTTCTAGAATACTCTTCTTCAGAGTTAGAAATTGCATCAGAATCATCACTAATTTCCATTTCCGATTGTAAATGTCTGTGTCTCTGAAACACTAAGTGAAACTAACAGCAGCAGATGTGAAATGACAGAAATAAACGAGATTGGGAAAGGTAAAGGCAGGGATTTTCTTCGCCTTTATAGTATTCCCGCTTATAGAGTGGGATGGGTAGAGGCTTGGATTTTCTTCACTTTATTGTATTCCCGCTTATTGGGAATAGGTTGGGGTTTGTTACGCCTCGTCATATTAAGAAGACTTTTTAAGCGCCCTACCTTACGAAAATCCAAGCCTTTGCCATTTGCACTGTTGCAATGTCTATTGCCTATAGCCTAATGTCTAGGAGATCTATTGTCAATTAATTTAATTTAATTTAATTTAATTTTAAGCGAATAAACTACTGTCTATTATTTTTTAAATAATATTATTCGGAGGAATCTATTGTCTAGAATTTAGAGTAATTTTAATTTTAATGGAGTTCTATTGTCCTGGAATTTCGAAAAAAAAATTCTGGGAGAAATATTGTCCAGGAGATCTATATGGACAGGAGATTAACAAGAACAGGAGTTCCAGTGTCTCGTTCCCAATAAAGGAAATAATGCAATTTTTTTTAATTTTTTTTGTTGAATGCGATGAAAAATGAAGATAATTTCAGAAATAATGCAATTTTTTTAATGTTTCTTGTTGAATGCGATGAATAATGAAGAAAAGAAAGGAAATATTTCAATTTTTGGAATGTTTCTTGTTGAATGTGATGAAAAATGAAGAAAAGAAAGAAAATAATGAAATTTTTTGAATGTTTCTTGTTAAATGCGATGAAAAATGAAGAAAATAAAGGAAATAATTCAATTTTTTTTAATGTTTTTTGTTGAATGCGATGAAAAATGAAGAAAATAAAGGAAATAATGCAATTTTATGAATGTTTCTTGTTGAATGCGATGAAAAATGAAGAAAATAAAGGAAATAATGCAATTTTTTTAATTTTTTTTGTTGAATGCGATGAAAAATGAAGAAAATAAAGAAAATAATGCAATTTTTGGAATGTTTCTTGTTGAATGCGATGAAAAATGAAGAAAATAAAGAAAATAATGCAATTTTTTGAATGTTTTTTGTTGAATGTGATGAAAAATGAAGAAAATAAACGAAGTAATGCAATTTTTTGAATGTTTCTTGTTGAATGTGATGAAAAATGAAGAAAATAAAGGCAGTAATGCAATTTTTTGAATGTTTCTTGTTGAACGCATTAAAAAATGAAGAAAATAAAGGAAATATTTCAATTTTTGGAATGTTTCTTGTTGAATGTGATGAAAAATGAAGAAAATAAAGAAAATAATGCAATTTTTTGAATGTTTCTTGTTGGGAATATACCGACACCCCAACAGCCAATTTCCAGATCTGGCCGTCAGAGTCGCCTACCTCGTCAACTTCATGATTATAGCCTTCGGGGCCCCCGTTAGGTGGCCCCATTGTCACCACTCTACCCTACCCCAAATGTGTAAACGTCCCATTCTTAGCTATCAATAGATCAGTGTGAAAAAGAAGTCGATGAGTCAACACCTCATTTCTAAGTGCTAATTTATTCAACTTTATTTCGGTATGTAACCGGCTTGCACTTCCGGGAAAACGTTGCATCTCGAACATGGTCCTTCGAACGGATTGAATTTAGTATCTTTTTTTTTCCTTTTTCCTATTTATCCTCATTCGACTCACACTAAAAAATATCCCCAGCTCAGTTCCCAAATATTTTTTTTTAATCATTACTGTCGGCTCTTGGGTTTCCCGAGTCGTCGAGTAAACGTAGACAAGTGTAAAACAAATCGCCTTTCTCTCGACTGAATCGAATTGCTTGTTGTATGTTGCTTTCTCATATTATTACCCGTGTCAAACAATAGAATTTCGGGGTCTAGTTAAAATCAGACCCCAAAATTTTCTACATAATAGAATCTATAAAAGTACAGTAAATTGAACAATTCGTAGTAAAAAGTCGAGAGTCGCCATTTTGTAAAGAATTTCTTAGGAAGTATAATTTTTCTCTTATTCGTAAAAAAAAACGCCCACCAAGTGGGCAGCCATTTTGAAATTTTTTCTTTTATTCTCGCTCCCTCATCTATCACTCCAGTGGTCTATCCCCCCCCTCCATTTATCGAATTTGGCGCGTGTTGTGTGGATAAAAGAATCGTCCTCGGGGCGAACAGATTGTAGTCGCCCCAGCCGGCCGTGTCTCATATTGTTGCCCGGCCGTGTCTCATATTCTTGCTTGGCTATTAAAAAATTAACATCGTTATCCTTTACCAACGTCCGCAGATTAGCGGAGCGCCTAGCAAGGTACTCCACCAACAGCTTAACAATAGGACGCGACAAGGCCAGGAAAGAGAGGCACGCAGCCCGGCTTCGAGGGGAGATTCCCCCTTGGACAAAGGAACGCCTACCCAAGCTTTACCACAACACGCCGGAGGGGAAGAGAGAGGCCGCGAGGAAGAAACGAGAAGAATATTTGAGTAGACCCATCGTCCCAGCCAGAGTGCTTCCACCAGACGTACGCGATCCAAGAGCAGACGAACTACAACGAATCAACAGAAGGGATTACGTGCTGGAAGGGCTGGAGAAAGGGTGGCCTCTGAGAGAAGACCCGCACGACCGCCGCATCTTTCACGCTCCGGCCCCACTTGAAGGCTTTATACACATTGCAAGAAAATTACTGACACCGGAACAACTGGCAGAAGCCCAAAAGCCGGTTTTTTCGGGCGATATTCGCTACAAGCCGAAGGAAGGAGACGCGACCGCGACAGCAGCGCCACCAGCGTCAACGTCGGAAAGGAGAGTGGTATTTTCGGAGCCGGCGCCATCGACAGCGGCTCCAGCGGCCGCAGACTCCAGCTCGGAGGAAGAGGACGTCCTGCAATTATTGGCCGAGGACGACGAGGTGACCGGAGTAGCAGCGGCATTGGCCAAATCATCGATCCGAACCAGCCAAGCCAAAATCACAGCAGAGTATCTTCAGGCACCAAAAGATCCAACCAGGCCCGTATTTTCAAACCCGACTGGAGTTGGCCGCGGTTCCACCAGGGGTCGTGAAAGGAAACAATATTGGCGTGAAAAATTTGTGTTTTCCGTCAACTTGAAGTACCGTATTGTATTCTAGGAATGACGTGTCTGAAATTAACTTCATTCTAAATCTTTAAAGTTTAAATCTTTCAAAAAAAAAGAGAAAACCGTGCAAAGTTGCCGGATATATAAAAAAAAATCTTTTCTCCTTTCCTCATTCTCGCTTAATGTATTGTCGGAGCCGGTTAACAAACTAGCTCCATAACTAAAAAATTGTGATTCAATCATATTGTTGGAGCTAGTAATAATCTAGCTCCATAATAATTATTCTTAATTAGGAAGAGTGGCAACCGGCAAAAAGAGTGTTCCACAACGAAGGATCACGCCACCACAACTAAAGCGGAAAAAACGCGGACGTTGCGCCATCTCGGACTCAAAGTTATAATTATTCAATCTGCATTGCAATCATTAATCTCTTTTTCTTTCTCAATCAATAGACGGAGCCACTAAATCAAAATGGCTCCACCAACAACAAAGATTTCAAGATCTAGTGTAAAAGGCCTCATAATAAAGAAAATTAATCAGCTGAAGACGTACGACTTAGTCGAAATGACATTGAAGACGTCAAATGAACTAGAAGATTTGAAACTAGATCTGAAGGAGACATACGAAAAATTCCAGCAGCTTTCCCTTAAGATCCAAGAGGATCTGAATACAATGGATGCGCCCCAAGAAGATTACGAAACAGAAGAAGACTATTGCAGAAATGTGATAGACGAAATCCAAGCAGCCAGAGTAATTCTGAGGACGAAACAAATGGAATGGGAAGCCATTAACAAAATCGAAGAGAAAGAATTAGAATCAAGATTGAGAAAGGAAGAAATGGAAAAAGCGACGGAGATAGAGAAGCAGAAAGAAGAAGCTCGAGACAAGAGATTTTTGCAGATGTTCCAACAACAACAACAGGCCAATGTAGACAACACGCAACTAATTATAGCCGCAATACCCGCTGCCGCCACACCCACTGTGACTGTGAACGCGGCTGGAGTCTCACAGGCAACGCGACTCCCACAACGACAGATTCGTCACTTTAAGGGCGATATCCTGGAGTGGACCTAATTTTGGGAGACGTTCAACGCAGCCGTACATTCCTCAAGCCTCACAACGGTACAGAAATTTAACTATTTGAAAGAATATCTTAAGGGGGAAGCCCGTCTTTTTGTCGAGAATCTAGAACTCACCGATGCCAATTACCAAATCGCCATCGATGAGCTGAAAAAAACTTACGGAAAAAAGGAGGTGCTGATCAGCGCCCATTTTGAGAAATTGGATTCTCTTCAGCCAGTAAGAGACGCGAAGGACGTCGCAGCTCTGCGGAACCTTCAGCTTACAATCCAATCCCACATCAGTGAATTGGAGACTCTCGGAAAAGGAAAAACAACCTACGGGAGCCTCCTTGGGACCAAGCTAATCAAATTGGTCCCGTACAAACTTCAAGAGAAATGGTCGGAAGTGGAATCCAACGACTCTACAGACATAGACTGTGTGCTCAAGTTCATCCGGGAGCAGACAGAGGCGGCGGAGAGATTCAACAGATTGAAGGTGGCAGAAAAACCGAAACAAGCCCAAAGCAATCCGCAACAAAAACAGACACCGCCTCCGGCTACAGCCTCGCAGTTGGCAACGGGAGCCAGAATGAATTCGGCTAACCCGGTAAAACCAAATCAAAAATCAGAAAATAATTCTCCTCATTCCAATACAGGTCCAAGAGAAGCAAGCAGACCTTGCATCTTTTGCAACCAAGGGCACTGGCCATCGAAATGCCCAAAGAATTTAAAGGAGAGAAAAGCCGTGATCGCAGAGCTTCAAAGGTGCACAAACTGTTTTGGAACGCGTCACGCGAACAAAGACTGCACTTCGCCGAGAAATTGCAATCGATGCGGCGGCCTACATCACACAGCTCTATGTGAACGAAAAGACACACGATTTTCAGATGCATCCGGAGCCGGGGCAACCAGCTCCACGGTGTCAGGAAACGCCGCGACCATCACTACGGCATGTGCAAGTATATTTGGCGATATTGTGTTAAAAACGGCGACAGTGTTCGTGATCGGCCCGGATGGCCGAGAAAAGAAGACCATTCTATTCGCCGACAAAGGAAGCCATAGAACATGGGTACTTAAATCGAGCAGCCGACTAAGAAGGTGACCTTTCGGCCTTTCAAGTCCATCGTGATCGATGATTTCGCGAAGGATCTGGCGTCTCTGCCACTTCTTACGTGTCCAGCATCTACATCGGAGGGCTTATTGAAACAGTATAATGATGGGGTTCGGTCTACTCTGAACAAACACGCACCTCTTCAAACGAAGGTTTTCGTCATACGTCCGTCATCTCCTTGGCTGAACGAAGACATCAAGGTCGCCAGGCGCACTCGTCGTATGGCGGAGCGACGATGGAGGAAGAATCCGATTGTTGTGCATCGCCAACTACTGAGCTCTGCGAGGAATCGGCTCGGTGACCTGATGGAGAGCGCCAAAAGTTCTCACCTGAAGGGACTAATCGCTGAATGCGGTTCTGATCAGAGGGCGCTTTTTCGGCTGGTGAATGGCTTCCTGTCAAGATCGAAGGCACTTCGGCTACCTCAGCACAGTTCAAAACGGGATCTGCTGAATCAGTTCTCATCGTTCTTTCTCAACAAGACCATGGAAATCAGAAGTCAACTTGATCTTGCTCCGGTTGAAGCCGAATCTAGTCCGGAAACAACGTCTCCTGTTCCGCTGTTCGACTCGTTTGTTCCTGTTGGTGTCTCTGACATTACAGAGAGAATTCTTTCTTCTTCCAACAAATCATGCTCCCTCGACCCAATTCCAACTCATGTTTTGAAAAGTGTTGTATCTGTACTCGCCCCAGCAATTACTTGTATTGTGAATGAGTCATTGATGAGTGGTATATTTCCTGATACCTTTAAGATGGCTGGATAATGTCACTCCACTCTTGAAAAAGCCCTCTTTGTGCCCAGAACAACTTTCCAACTACAGACCTGTCTCTAATCTGTCTTACTTATCTAAGCTTACGGAGCGTGTGGTAGCTGATCAGTTTGTATCTCACCTAAACAGAAATGATTTGTATGTCCCTGTTCAATCTGCCTATAGGGCGTTTCATTCTTGTGAAACTTCTCTTATACGTGTTTTAAACGACTTACTTATCTCTGTTGACGAGGGTATGGGGTCTGTTCTTCTTCTGCTGGACTTGAGTGCTGCCTTCGACACTGTAGACCATGCAACTCTCATTCAGAGGCTCTGTGATCGTTATGGTGTCTCGGGTAGGGCTCTGAATTGGTTCGAGTCGTATTTGAGTGGTCGGAGTCAATCGATGACTGTTGGTGATGTTGCGTCTGACTCTAGTGCCGTCGTAATGGGTGTGCCACAAGGCTCAGTTCTGGGTCCGACTCTGTTTTCTACCTATTCTGGCCCAATATATCACATCTCAGTGCGTCACGGGATCAACTCGCAGCTCTACGCGGATGACACGGACTTCTATGCAAAGTTCGAGCTTGACCCTGAGCATTTGAACCAGAAAGAAACATACGGGCGACTGGCGGGCTGTGTGGACGAGACGAGGGCTTGGATGAAGAGGAACAAGCTTAAGTTTAACGACGACAAGTCTGAGCTCCTGCTGGTCTACTCATCAAGAAAGCGCTGTCAACCTTCTCCGTTGCCTCTTCAAGTTGGCGAGAGCAGCTTGACCCCTCGTGCCTCAGTCAAGAACCTGGGCGTCATCATTGATAAGCATCTCTCAATGGAGGAGCAAGTTTAGAGCCTGTGCAAGAAAGCTAATTTTCACATCTGGAGCATCGGCCGAATTCGCAGATTCCTGGACGACGCTACCACTGAGAAGCTTATGCATGCTTTTGTTTTCTCCACCATCGACAGCTGCAACTCTCTTTTGTATGGACTCCCCGACAAGCTCCTGGACAGACTTCAACTTGTCCAAAACAAGGCGGCGAGGATGGTGAGAAGAGTGAAGAAGCATGATCACATTACTCCTCATCTGATGGCCCTGCACTGGCTCCCGATTAAGAGCCGTATAGTGTTTAAGATCCTCGTTTTAACGTTTCACTGCCTTCATGGATCCGCTCCAGCTTACTTATCTGAACTCATCAAGCCCTATCGCCCAGCATTGCAGTCCCGATCGGCAACGTCTCCTAACCTTCTATGTATCCCTAGGATTCGTCTTGAGACGTACGGTGCTCGCTCTTTCAGTCATGCCGCTCCGACGCTCTGGAACAAACTACCGGAGGATATTAGGGCGATCAATTCTATGTCGTTGTTTAGATCTCGTCTCAAGACGCATCTCTTTAAGATAGCATACATGTAGTTACGCAAGTTTGTCTCTGCCCAATGTAAGCGCTTTGACCATTTCATGAAAAAGCGCTATATAAATCCTGTAATAATAATAATAATAATAAATCAATCTCAGAAGATCTTAATTTAAAGAAAAAACAGGTCGAGAGTATCTTAGTCAGAGTGTTCCAGCAAGAGGAAGAGAGCCCGCCGGAGTTGAAGAATTTGGTGGAATTCAAAGTGCGGGGCACCTGGCAAGGAGCCCCAATAATCAATCTTCTTGCTTTAGAGTCTGAATTCATCGCGAACACAGGCCCGTACATCAAGTCCAGATTTGCGGAGCAACTCTGGTTGAAAGACGAGAGGTTGGCAGACGATAGATTCGACAGACCCCAGACGGAAGAAGAACATCCATCTAGAATTTTGGTGGGCATGAACCAAATAAATTTGATCATAGACAGCGGAGCAGCCATCCAAAGCCCCTGCGGGCTAAGATCCTACAACACGCCATTTGGAAAAATGCTAGGCGGCCCATCAAAAGAAACATCATCCAAAACTGGTAAAACATAATAAAACACTAAATCTATCAATCCAATTATTCATCTTCTCAGGTCGTAACATCATACACAACAACTTTCGCCAGTTCAACGAAACCTTTCCCAGTCCGGTCGAAAAAACAACCTCGGAGACAGGAAATTCCAGTCTCCAAACCCCAACTGAAAAATCATCACTCTCAGATGAATCAGATGGGCTAGAGTTAGATTCCGACACCAAAAGGATGGAAGAAGACGAGCTGAATGCAATCAAATTTGATGTTTCTTTTTTTTTGGAAATTAGAGAATTTCGCGAATCTGAAATGGAGCGGATGCAGTGGAGCCAAATAATCGTTTCGACCGATTTGAAGACGAGATAACTCGACCTCCGGATGGCCGTTATTGCACCCCATTACCCTGGACGACGGATCAATGGAGATTGCAGAGAAATTTCCATCTGACTGCCGGAAGACTGGAGAGTACGCTGGCAAGACTAAGGAAGACTCCACAGGATCTCGCCGACTACAGCTACGAGATCCAGCAACTAATCGACAAGAAGTTCGTGGAAGAAGCCGATATGGAGTACGATGGTCATCACACGTATGTACCAAATCATCCAGTTTTCAGAAGAGACAAAAACACGTCGAAGATTCGCCCAGTTTTTGATGGAGCAGCTAAATCGAAATTTGGGCCAAGCCTGAAAGAAGTGTTGGAAATCGGACCGAATTTAAACCCCGATCTCCTTTCAGTCACAATGCGATTCCGGATGACCAAGATAGCCTGGATTGCTGACATAGAAAAGGCGTTTTTTAATATAGCGCTACAGCCCGAAGATGCTGAAGCGATCAGGTTTTTATGGTCTACGGAGCCAAGTAAAGTTGGCTCCCCGCTGATTGCTTACAAATGGTTAAGAGTTCCGTTTGGCCTGAGTCCTAGTCCCTTCTTGCTTAGAGCAGCTGTAAACAAGCACCTAAAATCCGTTTATTCTAGATATCCAGAGACGGTTGATCAATTAATGGAAAATTTATATGTCGACGATTATTTAGGCGGAGCAGACGAAGTCGAAACGGCCAAAACAAGAGTCGCCGAAACGAATATCTTATTCAGTGAAGCACAACTCAACATGAGGAGCTACGCAACAAATAGCGAAGAGCTCCGTCAACACCTGGAAGAAAAAGGCCTCGAAAATCAAGCAGTAGGTCTTCTGTTTCCCTCGTTGGATAATCAACAGAAAGTGCTCGGGATCCGGTGGGATACTGGATCGGATACGTTCCAATTCGATCCATCCACAATCGTACAAGCAGCGGAAGAAATCGGCGAAAAGATCACAAAGAGAAAAATTTTAAGTATTTCAGCTAGAATTTTTGATCCTTTAGGTTTTCTAGCCCCAACAGTCCTCCTGCTAAAGATCATTTATCAACGGCTTTGGGAAAAAGACGTAGATTGGGATGGAGTTGCCCCGGAAGAAATCCAAGAGTCATGGAGAGCAGTGATGAAAGGTGTCATCAATTTCAACCAGCTGAAAATTCCACGCTGGGTAGGATTTGGAAAGGACGTAGTGACAGCAGAATTACACGTGTTCGGAGACGCATCGGAAGCTGCGTACGGAGCCGTAGCTTACGTACGGCTCCAAAGGGCAAATGAAAAGCCGTTCACCACATTTCTCGTCAGCAAAACGAAAGTAGCGCCTCTACCAAAACGTAAGGTCACCTTACCACGATTAGAATTATTAAGCTCTCTTTTGGCAGTCCGTCTAGGTGAAGCTGTAAGAAAAGCGCTGCACATTGAAAAATGGAGAGTGACGTATTGGTCGGATTCATTGGTAACGCTCGGATGGATCCGAGGTGACGCCAACAGGTGGAAGCCGTTTGTCCGAAACCAAGTGGAGACAATTCAAAGTGTCTCCGAGAAGAGTTGGTGGAAGCACTGCAAAGGAGTCCAGAATACAGCGGATCTTGCTTCGCGGGGAGTGCCAGCACAAGCGCTGGTAAACTCTCAGCTGTGGTGGCACGGACCCGAATGGCTGATCGAAGAAGAAGACGATTGGCCGGATTCCACACAAGAGAAGCAAGATCCATCCATTCAAGAAACTATAGACGCAGAGTCAAGAGGAGCAGTAGTTAACATCACTGCTGCCGTAGCAATGCCAACAGAGCCTATCGACTGGGATTTAGATGTCGTCTCCACCTGGAATCGATTCCTGCGGAGTCGAACCTGGATGCTTAGGTTCTCCAACAGAAGCCGTAAACGATTACGTGACCCAGGCGCAGGGCTAACAGAAGCAATCAAAGTGAAAGATAAAGTTATCAGAGTGGGCAGGTTTGCAAGCGAAGAATTAGACGAGGCGGAGCTGACGATTTATAGGCAGCTCCAGAAAGAAAAGTATCCGAAGGCATATGAGACACTCCAGCTTGGTCTACCGATCCATCAAAAGGAAAATTTCGCATCTCTAAATTCAGTCTGGGATGAACGAGACAAACTAATCCGGATCAGTGGCCGAGTTATTCTCGCGCTCAGGGACAAAAATATCGAGCCTCCGATCTTGCTACCCGCTAATCACAAAATTGTTTCCTTTATTATTGCAGACAAACATGAATCACTCCATCATGCTGGCGTGAAGACGACCCTTTCGAACTCAAGGAAAGATTTTGGATCGTCAGAGGACGTCAGCAGACAAAGAAACAGTTGTTCAAGTGCGTCAAATGCAAAAAGCTGTCATCGCCACCATTCAACGAGCTAGCAGCGCCACTCCCGCTTAATCGACTGAAAAATCCACAGGCGTTTAACGTCACTGGAGTCGACTTTGCCGGACCGCTTTATTACAAGCTAGTGACAATCAAGAAAACTAAGAAAAAAGGAAATTCCATTGAAGCGGATTCCATTCCGGAGCCACTTGCAGCAGAAGAGGCTCCCCAAGAACAAGAGCCGGAGCCACTGACGGAAGCAGAGGCTCCAATCGAACAGGAATTCGAAGAAGAAACAGAGATTAACCATCGCAAGTGCTACGTGTGTTTATTTACGTGCGCCGTTACTCGTGCCGTGCATCTGGAACTTGTCACTGATTTATCCGCCCGCTCGTTTTTACTGGCATTCAGAAGATTTGCCGCGAGACGAGGGCCAGTGTCGGTCATGTATTCAGACAATGCACAAACATTCCGCTGTGTCGAGCGCCACTTAAACATTCTACAATCCGATCCAACCGTCCTAGATCTACTCGCCAGAAGAAAACTTCTTTGGATTTATTCCGCCAGTTAAGCGCCATGGTGGGGAGGATTTTGGGAGCGGATGGTGCGGAGCGTCAAAGATTTACTACGACGCTCCAACGGCAGAGCCTGCTTGGCTTACGACAAACTCGAAGTAAGTCTCATTGAAATTGAAAGCGTAGTTAACGCGCGTCCCCTCAATTACATCAGTGACGGAGCAGATGAACCACTCCCTATCACTCCCAACCAATTTCTTAACAATCGACGATCGACTTGTGCCAACCCGGAGCCAGCAGTCAACTTGATGGCTCCCACCTCCACCAGTGCAACCCTCATCGCGATGGACCAAGAGAGAAGGGAATATGTGAGTAACACGGCAGAGCCGGCTTGGCTTACGACAAACTCGAAGTAAGTCTCATTGAAATTTAAAGCGTAGTTAACGCGCGTCCCCTCAATTACATCAGTGACGGAGCAGATGAACCACTCCCTATCACTCCCAACCAATTTCTTAACAATCGACGATCGACTTGTGCCAACCCGGAGCCAGCAGTCAACTTGATGGCTCCCACCTCCACCAGTGCAACCCTCATCGCGATGGACCAAGAGAGAAGGGAATATGTGAGTAACATCTGCGCCCGATTCATCGAAGATTACGTCATGCAGCTGGACAACTTCCACTCAAAGGGGAAATCCAGCCGAAAAATACGCCTTGGTGAAGTTGTGCTTATTCAAGACGAACACCCCAAGCGCCTTATGTGGTCAACCGGATTAGTCACCGAACTTAGACCGAGTCGTGATGGACTCATTCGATCGCCCAAGTAGAACCATATCTTGTAGATATCTTAAAGATATCAACATGTCTATCTGCTGTTTTACATTTCTAAGATATCTACAAGATACCATTAAGATAAATCAAATTATTTATCTAAGAGATACATGCGATTCTATCTTAGAGATATTTTGTAGATAACTTGGATTTACATCTTTTTAGAGATATCTTTTTCTACTAGGGAAGACTCTTTCCGTAAAAAAGAAGCGCCCCTTTTTCTTTCATTTCACACGATACTGTAATTAAATAAAACAAAAATATCAGGTTAGGTTATTTTTATATGTACGTAGGTATTGAAAAATCCACGAGCGAAAATGCTATTAATGTGTTACGTAAGTGTGCTTTACGTTTAACCGGCATATTTTATTCTAACATATTTACTCAAGTTAATCTATTATCTATAGTATATGAAATAAAACTCGAAAAATTTGTAGGTGCACGTTAACCTTAAAAATTCACCGGAAACTATAGTATTTCAAAAAAACAACTTTTCTATCAAAATATGACAAGCAATTGGCTTTTATAATTATTGTTTTAAAGTAAATGGAATTAGTAAGTCAATTGCTGAGATGATTTCTAGGCGTTAGTAATATATTTAGCTCTCTACTTAGATCGCTTCCCTTACAAAATTCATTATAGTGTTTATACCTAAGCTTTTCCGATGTAGATGACGGCAATCTTATTTTTAAATTCTTCTAACTTATTCTCTAATATCAAACCAAAATTATTAAAGACGGATAATCCTAAATTAATAATCTTTAAAGAATTCCGGGCTTTTTACCGATTGTGATATGGTATACGCGCTTTCTAATCAATCAACAAGGTGACAAACTACTCTAGTAAAACTGAACAACGATTTATATAACTGGAGTGGTGTGCTGGTATCGCACTTGATTGCCACTCAGACGATCCGGGTTCAATTCCCGAGAAATGTAAAGCTTCTATATGTGATTGCCACTCAGACGATCCGGGTTCAATTCCCGAGAAATGTAAAGCTTCTATATGTGGTAAATCACTTCAAATGTAAGTAATTACGAAAGAACAAATGTATTGGTTATTACGAAAGAAAAATGAAGTAAAAAGTGAATGTAGAGAATTAGGAAGGTGTAAGAAGCGGAAAATACTTTATTAATTCATTAAACTGAGATGTCTTGGGCAAGATATCTTGGAGAGATGACATTTGGCTACTGTATAGCTTGTACAAAGATAACATTAGTTATCTTTACAGTAGATGTAAATATATCTAGAAGATATCCGCAAGATATCTTGTTCTACTTGGGCGGTCGTTCTTTGGACTGCTAACGGTAATCATATTAATCGTGCCATTCAATGTTTATATCCTTTAGAAGTGTTCCAAGAACCAGAAGATGTGATCACTCAAGATAAAGCAGGACCGGAGCCAGTCGAAGATCTGGCTCCCCCTGATGCAGCACCGATGATCAACGATCCAGCGCCAAACGATCCAGATCGAGTGCCAAACGATCCAGATCCAGCGCCGAACGACCCAGATCCAGCAATCGGAGAAGTCGAGCCGGGCGATACGGGCTCTGGTGGGGAGTATGTTGGGAATATACCGACACCCCAACAGCCAATTTCCAGATCTGGCCGTCAGAGTCGCCTACCTCGTCATCTTCATGATTATTGCCTTCGGGGCCACCGTTAGGTGGCCCCATTGTCACCACTCTACCCTACCCCAAATGTGTAAACGTCCCATTCTTAGCTATCAATAGATCAGTGTGAAAAAGAAGTCGATGAGTCTAAACCTCATTTCTAAGTGCTAATTTATTCAACTTTATTCCGGTATGTAACCGGCTTGCACTTCCGGGAAAACGTTGCATCTCGAACATTTCTTGTTTAATGCGATAAAAAAAGAAGAAAATAAAGGAAATAATGCAATTTTTTGAATGTTTCTTGTTGAATGCGATGAAAAATAAATAAAATAGAGGAAATAATGCAATTTTTTGAATGTTTCTTGTTGAATGCGATGAAAAATGAAGAAAATAAAGGAAATAATGCAATTTTTTGAATGTTTCTTGTTGAATGCGATGAAAAATGAAGAAAATAAAGGAAATAATGCAATTTTTTGAATGTTTCTTGTTGAATGCGATGAAAAATGAAGATAATTTCAGAAAAAATGCAATTTTTTAATGTTTCTTGTTGAATGCGATGACAAATGAAGAAAATAAAGGAAATAATGCAATTTTTGAATGTTTCTTGTTGAATGCGATGATAAATGAAGAAAATAAAGGAAATAATGCAATTTTTTAATGTTTCTTGTTGAATGCAATGAAAAATGAAGAAAATAAAGGAAATAATGCAATTTTTTAATGTTTCTTGTTGAATGCGATGAAAAATGAAAAAAATAAAGGAAAAAATGCAATTTGTTGGATATTTCTTGTTGAATGCGATGAAAAATGAAGAAAATTTCGGGAAAAATGCAATTTGTTGGATGTTTCTTGTTGAATGCGATGAAAAATGAAGAAAATTTCAGAAAAAATGCAATTTGTTGGATGTTTCTTGTTGAATGCGATGAAAAATGCAAAAAAATTTCGGAAAAAAATGCATTTTGTTGGATGTTTCTTGTTGAACGCGATGAAAAATGAATACAATTTTGGAAATAATGCAACTTTTTGGATTTGTCTTGTTGAATGCGATGAAAAATGAAGAAAATTTGGGAAAAATGCAATTTGTTGGATTTTTCTTGAGGACTAGAAAGGATAGTAGTATAGGGAAACGTGAACAAGCACGTTAAGACATGGTCAGTACGGAAACGGACGGAAAGGGGGTTTGTTATTGAAAAGCGTTGAAGGAAAATGGAAAATATATTAATGTATATTAAAATATATTAATATAGTGTCATAAAAGATAAAATTACGCCTAAAGTTAATATAGTAAAAAGGGAAAGGGAGGGGGCGAGTTGGCGGCAGATTCAAGTGATAGCAGCCTCTTCTGGTATGAGATGGAGTATAGGGGAAGCGACATCTAGTAGTCGAAGTAAGAGATTGTCTTGTAGAATGAAAAGGAAAGTAACAGAAAAGCAGGAGTCTGCCGAGCATTCTGTTACATTGCTACTGGTCTCTTCTTCCGGTCCAATTCTAAATACTAACTGGTCTTATTTGTCTTCTAGCAGATCTTGAACCAGCTCAATCTGCCCTGACGTATCTTCACCTCATCGCCGTACTACATCTTCCTAGAAGTAAGTTTTAAAACGGGAGTGTACCGTCCTACGGCTCATCCATTGAACCGCCCCGGAGAAATCTGGGTAGAGGATTATCACAGATAATTCTACAGACGGTACGTGCTGGCGCGCCAGCTGAGACCGTTAAATCTATTGCCATGCCGGTCCGACAGGGATATAGCAATAGAGGGCTATTGCCCTGTCAGTGCTAAAATCTCCATCTAGCGACGGCTATCGGTAACCTTTCTCAATCTATGGGTGCGCCCAGTCGGTATTCGATCGAATTAGTTTTCGATCACCTGATTTTGTAAGTTCTTGTACAGCTCGAATTAAATTACAGATTACAGCATTTCCACTTTCAGAATTCATCACTTTGCCATGAGTTTTTGAAATTATACTAGTTTTTATTAATGTAGTTTTACTTTAAGATTTAGAATAAAGGTTTCCTGCGGAAGGATAATGAGTTAAAACACTATCATCCATTAAATTTTTGTTTAATGGTATGTGCACAGGAACTATTTCATTTTGAAATACATGGAAAGGCTATTGGAAAGTGAAATATGAGTATAGCATCACTCAAAAATTTTTTGTTTACTTTTTTATTTAATTTTGCAATCTTAAACTTACTGCAACAATTATTTCTGATTCCAGTGAATATTTTTGGTAATCTGTTTATTGTAAAATACTTGCTCCAACCTAGATTCGAACTCTCAATCTCATTTGTTCTCAAAATGCATCATTTATCAAGTGTCGCCCTTACCATCTCACCCGACTAGATACAATGCCTTATCATAGTTGACACATATTTACCTCATGACCTTCCCAACAAAAGAATTAGTTCAAAGATCTCTATATAACAGTTTGGCAATGCTGAAAGTGTTTTGATCTTAAGGTGGTTTCACTTTCGACCAAACTTTCAGCAACGCCATTGGTTTTCAGAGATCACGTGACCAAAACTAATTCAATCGGATACCGTCTGGACGCACCCTATATGAATGCTATTTAGAATCACGGTCTAACAAGAGAGGTAGACAAACGCCATGGCAGCAGACTAATCAAGGGACCTTGAAGGTTCCCTAATTTGCCGCTTGGATCGCGGGCGTAGCTTGGTCACAACCCTTCAATGCTGCCATTGCCACCAATTGCCGCTGGCGGCAGAGGGTGGGATTCCCCGAATACATAGAAGGAGGGGGGAGAGGGAGACTGTGCAACACACAACAGCTGGTGGCCAAGCTACGCCCGCAGCCCCAACCGGCAATTTAAGGAAGCTTCTAAGTCCCTTGATTATTCCGGCTGATCAGAGGGATAGGGCGTTTGTCTACCTCTCCTGTTAGACCGTGTTTAGAATTGTCAGCTCCCTGCGTTAGCAAGGTACCCGAAGGGATGTTTGAGATTTTTTTATTAAAATAAAAAAATTAAATAGCACATGACACACAACAGACTTCAAAAAAATTACATTATATTAAATCTACAAATAGCCTTTTCAATAAGGTTTAGTTCTAATTTAAATAAATAGTCCGTGCTTAAACAACATCAAACTTGGCCTCTGAATTTCGAATTCAAACAAAGTCAACACTCAGAATAATACTGCGTCACTGCTTCTAAAAAAATAGCAACCCGAATGAGGTTTAGATATTTTATCTGGAGATCTTCTTCACAGTCTTGCGGGATGCCGTGGTTGACCTGGACGTCGTCTAGATTTTGTCGACGAATTCATCTATTATCCCTCGCTGGTCGACTATTGAGTAGGATTGTAGGAATTGTGATTTGTTAGTTGACGTCGATTTAGTCACAGAATTTTCTTCGACTTTTACTTGGACGTCACATTTAGGATTAGTAAGCCTTGCTCGACACGGAGGTCTTTTGTTTTCTGACAACTTGCTCACCGATTCGGTTGCTCGTTTTCGATGGGACGAAGCCTTTAATTTGCTTTCATCAAGTACAGCATCCAGAGAGAGAATCAACTCCGCTTCTGGTATCTTGTCTTCCACCAGTTTGGGAGTACCGGTTTTGTCTGGAACAGCCGATTTTGCTTTCTCCCCTTTTTCTTTACTTGACGACGATTCTTTCTGTCGGCAACTCAAGTTTGAGCAACAAATTCTTCTTTTTCTCCATCCGACTAATGCTGTACGTTTTTCTTCGGTGTTGAATGTGATATTGCAGCAGCTATGCGATCTCGTGACTTTACTGTCCATTCTTCAATGGGCTTTTTCACGTGCTGTAAAGAAGCCGGAGAGGGATGAGGCCACAGTAGCCTAAGTTCCGTTTTTCTTGTCCACACAACCTCACGAAATTCAATTCTTCAGTTAAGTCTAAATTTCAAATAAAAAAATTATTAGAAAAATATAATACTTGTGGAAAAAGAACCCAAAATGTTATACACCAAGATTACCAAAACCTAAACTGAGGACACTAAAAAGAAACGTCAGGACATATATAGGCTATTCATATTTTGTACTTGCTAAATGTTCATACCGTACTACATAAACTAATTAAGTACCTGAATCATCATTTATCGGTACATTTCTGTCTGTGGTAGCACCTGTGCAAATCCCCTGAGGGTCAGTGCCACCGAATACAGGGCCCTGCCTGAGTGTGGCCTGCTGTTACGCCTTCCCACCAGGAGAGGGCGACGCAAAGGTTCCTTAACCAGCAAAAAAGCTCATAGTGCAAAGCTTGGCCTTGGTAATGCGCGCTCTGTTGAGTCGAAAGCGGAACTTCTGATCGACCACATTGACACCAATAATCTCAATCTGTTGGCGGTAACTGAAACTTGGCTAACTGTTGATCGTGGTGATGCGTTCGCTCTTTCTCTCTGCCCTGAAGGCTTCGCTGCGATTCATAATCCACGGAGGTCGGGTAAACATGGTGGGGGTGTGGCTCTTTAAAAAACAAACAATATCGATGTCAAATGCTAGAGCGAGCCGGTTTCCGTGTCTTTCGAATGCCTTCACTTGTTAATCTCCTTGCGATCCTCAAGCCAAGGTTTCCGTTTGCTCATTATCTACCGTCCACCAAAGCAGGAGCGCGAGCAAGTTCAAGCGTTCATGTCTGAATTTGGACTACTTCTGGAGGGAATCGTCTCATCTCGCGAAAAGATTGTAATAGTTGGGGATTTAAATTTTCACGTTGATTCCACACGGAATCCATCGGCCTGTAGTTTTATCGACCTGATGACTCGTTCGGTCTTGTTCAACTAGTCACCGTGGCGACACATGACAAAGGGCAAACTCTAGATATAGTTCTTACTCGTGCCTCCGACGATCTGATTTCAGAAGTATCACTAGCAGGACTTTTCAGCGATCACTGATCACACTCTTTGAACCTTCAGCGCCCTCTTCATCCTACGAAAACGGTGTCGTACAGATCATTCAAGTCCATCATCATTGAAGATTTTGTCAATGATCTCAAATGTCCACCTTTGCTGTGTGACCCTGTTCTTTCTTTTGAGAGGCTCGTTGACCAATACGACATGGGGATTGGTGAATTACTTCTGAAGCATGTACCTTTGCGTACGAAGACCATAACTCTTCGACACAGAGCCCCATGGCTGACTGGCAAGATTCACTTGCAATGATATAAGCTTAGAAAGACTGAGCGTGTCTGGCGGAGGTCTGGCCTTAATGTTCATTCATGGATTTTTCGCGAATGCTGTTCCATGCATGCTTTTCTTCTTAAGCGTGAGAAGACTGGCTACCTGAACGCAAAGGTGATGGAATGCTCGGGTGATCAGAGATCTCTCTTTCGTCTCGTCAGTACTTTGACTGGCAAGCCAACAATGTCTCCGCTTCCATCCCACTCTTCTGACCATGACCTTGCCATGAAGTTTAGCAATTATTTTTTCCAAAAAATCATGAAGATTAGACTTGGAATCGATGCGGCTGCCGCGTCAGTGGAAAATCTAGACCATTAATTCCTCCAAGATGCTCAGTTCCTTTCATCCAGACGAGAGCCCGACCGTCTTCGCGTGTTTAAACCGGTAAGCCCAAACAGTGTCAAAGCTATTATCGTGTCTTCACCAACAAAATCCTGCAGTCTGGACCCACTAGCAACTTGGCTCCTTAAGAAGGTATTACACGTGTTGGTGAATCCAATCACTAAGATTATCAATTTCTCACTGTCGTCCGGCGCCTTTCCTCCAAAAATGAAACATCCACTGGTCACTCCCTTGTTGAAGAAACCTTCCCTTGATCCTGACGAGCTCTCAAATTACAGACCCGTTTCTAATTTGTCGTACATATTGAAACTCATTGAACGGGTTGTCGCTGCTCAGATGCATGAACATTTTTCGGCTAACTCTATACTGTCTGTTCATCAGTCGGCATACCGTTTGAATCATTCAACCAAAACAGCGCTTTTATGTATTTGTGAGGATCTACTGGCTACGGCGGATCGCGGGGATGGTGCTGCACTTCTTCTTTTGGATCTAAGCGCTGCGTTCGACACCATCGATCATACGATCTTGATGCAGAGACTTCATCTCACTGTGGCGTATCGGGAGTTGCCCTGGATTGGTTTTCCTCCTCTCTTGACGGCCGTTCTCAGTCTGTTGTTGTGAATGCTCTGCCATCTTATAGTGTCACTCTAACTTCGGGGATACCACAGGGCTCTATACTTGGCCCGCTTCTCTACCTCGCCTACGCGAATCCACTTTCGTCGTTGCTAGAAGGTACTAATCTTAACAACGGTGGCCTCGATGTTCTGAAGATGGTTAAATTCTCTGATGACACTCAGCTCCGGATTGGCTTTCGACTCCTTCCCGCTCTATCTAAAGAGCTATCGGCCCTATCTGCCCTAAGCATGATGTCAAGTTGTGCAGCACGCTCGGAAATTTTGTTTACTACAAATCGGGTGAAGCTTAATGAACTTCTCTACACATCGACTCCGAACCGATCCAAGCTGATTAAATTACATTACCTCTTCAGGCTGGAGACGACTTGGTTCAACCTTCTCTAGTGGTGAAAAATCTTAGAGTGATCTTCAACAGCAATTTGACCATTATCCCGCATATCAACAGCGTGTGCAAGTCATCATTTTTTCACATTCGCACACTGGGAAAAATCAGGAAATACCTGACACCACATGCGGCGAAAACCTTGGTTCAAGCCATGGTTCTATCCCGACTGGATACGCCAACTCGCTGTTCGCTGGTCTTCCAAAGGAACAGATCCTGAGACTGCAGAGAGTCCAAAACGCTGCTGCCAGATTTATTGTCGGAGCGAGGAGTGTAATATTCTCACGTGTGTATTCTCGTGACTACAGTGAATAGAATGTTCTTTACTACAAGGGACAGCGCGTTATATAGCAGCGCGTGGTATATCGTATTACATTGCTATGGGAAACATGATATATCTATTGGGAACATATGCTATAGCTACACTACATTCACTTTCCTTTTTTTGAATGAAATATATTAACTACAAAATCATGTAAACGTTTGGGAGGTTGTCTGTTTCTCTTCGGTCTCGTTGAGTCTTCTGAGGATGTCGGTTCAGATTAAACTCTCGTCGGTCGAACTAATTCATTTGGAGGCGGGTTGCGTACAAGTTCTTCCTGTAGTCTAGCTCTGGCTACGCTTTTCGCTCGCTCGACGGTATCTCTATCATATGCTTGCGTTCTTTCGACTGGTAATTGGACTCCAGCCGGCGGTGTGTCATTGGCGTTCTCAGGTTCTTCTACTGGTTCATTTTGTTGTGGGTTTTTGTGAACTGGAACCTGAATCTGCTCTGGAAAGTTAAAGTTTTCAAGTGCATTATGATAATACTCATCTTTTGATTCTTCTGATATTCTTCTGATTCTTTATCTATTCTTTCAACTTTCTTGAAGAATGTAACATTGCGAGTAACTTTCTTGTTATTTCTTTCAGCAGTGATCATGCTTTTCTTCAATTCAGTAATACGATACGGAGACGGATCAAATGGCGCTTTTAGTTTGTTTGCCAGTTTGTCTCTTCGTAATAATACAAAATCTCCTTCCTTCAGTTTTCTATGCTTTGCCTTTTTGTCTGAATTTTCTTTCATGCGACTTTTTTTATTTTAGGTCTTTGTTTCTTATTTCTTCTTCTTTGTTTGTTTTTGGTACTTGCAGTAGACCTATTGCGTAATGACCATCCGAATAATAAAGTTGCTGGTGCTTTTCCTGTTGAAGCGTGCGGTTAATTTCTATAGTTGAGTAAGAATCTTGTAATTTCTTCTCTTCAATTACGCTTTTCAGCGACTGCACAGCGCAATGCTTTTTTGAGCGTCTTCATGAATCTTTCTACTCCACCATTGGCTTGCGGCCGTAGGGGAGTTACTCTTCTGTGTTTGAAATTTAAATCTTTAGCAAATTGTTTAAAATCATAACTCTGAAATGGCGGACCGTTTTCGCTTTTAACCACTTAAGGTATTCCAAACTGTGCAAAAATATCTTCTAATTTCTTTGTTACCACTTTTTTTGACGTTGATGAAACTTTTGTTACGACAGGATATCTTGAATAGTCGTCGTAAACAACTAACAAATGTTCTCCCATCGGCATGTCTGCAAAATCTATACTGACCTTAGTCCAAGGTTCAGCTGGTAAATTTGACATTTGCAATGGTTCGCGGCTGTTGTGTTTTCCAATTCAAGCGTTCCATCAACTCTGTTGCTGAACCCAACTGTTGCCAAAACCTTTCTCTTCCACTTCTTCCTGTCAAAGTTTCCTTCGTCTGCTATGTGACGTTTTACACACTTCTTCTTCTACTTCAACCGCGTTTCGACATATAAGTATTCTGACTGAAATTATCATCTGTAAAGTGTGTGTTCTCGTAAAGTATACTTTGGTATTAAACTCTTATTATCTGTCAAGTGCATGCATTTATCATTTAGTTTTAACATATAATCTCAACAGGGACTATTTTTGTTGCTGCATGCTTGGCATGGAATGCAATTTGTTATTTTTCTTTCAACTGCTTTGTCGATTCCTGGAAACCAAACTTTTTCTCTTAGTAACGCTTTAGTTTTAACGATACCTTGGTGTCCTTGATGCGCGATTTCAATTATTTTTTCTGTTAAAGAATGGCGAATAACTATTCGGGTATCTTTTAACAACATTTCTCCTTCCTCAGTTTCAATTCTTGTCAGTTGCAGCTGGATTTGTTTGAGTGAGATAAACCAATCTTTTTTTTACTGTTCAGTTTTTCTACTTCTTCCTTTTTGCTACGTTTTTGACTATGGATCTTGAAAATCAGTTGTATTGCTTTGTCTTCTTTTGTGGCGCTCGTGATGCTGCCTAAAGGAACTGGTTTTGGAACTGATTTCATACAGATTGAATTGAAATAGTTTTCAGCAATTGATTGCTCTCTTCTTGAGACTGCTGTTGACGGTATAGGGTGTCGTGACATATAATCAGCTGGGTTGGATTTTCCGGGCTGATGAATGACAGTGAAGTCATACAATTGAAGTTTTAGAAGCCAGCGCTCAATTCTTGCAGTAGGCTGAATGAGCGGCTTGTTGAAAATTGCTTCGAGTGGCTTATGATCTGTTATCACGGTGAATTCCTTACCGGTTACGTAGAGATGAAAATGGAGGATCGCCCATGTAATGGCGAGTGCTTCTCTCTCCGTCTGCGAATAGCGTGACTCTACGTCTGTTAACAGTCTGCTAGCGTAGGCGATAATGGAGTTTGATCCATCTTTTGAAACTTGTGTCAAGATTCTCGTGGGCTTGCATCGACCACGATAGACGTTGGTTTTCCAACGTCGTAGAGTGTTACGACTTTGCAGAGACTTTTCTTCAAATTTTTGAATGCTTTTTCTTGTTCTTCCTTCCACACCCATTCTTGTTTGGTGTGGGTAAGGCGTCTTAGCGTCTCGCTGATTGCAGCGGCATTGGGGATGAAACGGCTACAGCATGTTACCATTTCTAAAAAACTTGATACTTCGTCAGGCGTTGACGGTGGTTCTGCTTTCTTGATAGCTTCTACTTTGGCTTAAGTTGGTGAAACTCCTTTTCCGCTAAAGTGTAATCCAAAGAAGTCAATTTCTTCTTTTCCAAATTCACATTTCTCAAAATTGAGTGTGATGTTTTTGTCCATGATTCTCTGCAGTACCTTTTCCAGGCTTGAATCATGTTCTTCTTTTGTTTTCAACATTTTTTGTTTTCAACATTTTTTGTTTTCAACATTCCACAAGATTCACATTTCTTGCCTTTTGCCGGGCACGGTTTTGATTCAGGATGTGGCCAGTCATATCCACAATTTCGACATTTGCCTTTTGCCGGACACGGACTTCCTGTGTGAGGCCATTGTCCTCCACATTTGCGACATTTTGACGTCTTCTTCTTTCCGTTGTCTCCGGTTTCTCTATGCGACTTAAATTTGAAATTATTTCTTGCTTTATTTACCGAGTTAGTGGCTTGTTACGTTGACTGTTCAACGCTTTCTGCATAGCGATCAGCGGCTTCTGCTGCGCGTGCATTTTCTAGCATTTTTCTCTTAAGCACAATTTTCTGAAGTTGCTTGACTTGCAGCTTTGAATAATCTGTAATTTAATTTCTAAGTCAGAATCATTGAAATAACACCTTGTTGCGAGTTGACGGAGTCTTGTTGCAAAAGCGTCCATGTTTCCGCCAGGTTCTTGTCTGGATCTTCGGAAATTAAATACTTCAAGTTCAACATTTTTCTTCGGTTGAAAATAGGCTTGGAAAAGAGGTTTAGATTTAGTATAAGTGTTTTTGTCGTCTTGCACACCTAGCAGGGTGTCAAATACGTCTTCAACTTCGGTTCCTGCGTAATGAAGCAGTAAGGCCAGCCTACGCTTATCGATAGCTGTTTTTGGGTTGGCTGAGTCTGCAGTTTGTGAGACTACATCGATTGCCTCCATAAGCCATTCGAAGCGAATTATCCACTTTTCCCATCTCAAACCAGCGGTATGCGGATCACAGTGAACTTTAAACTGTTAAAACTCCGGCAGCGAATCCATTTTAAAATGTAAAGGATTTAAAAATTACTTTACCTCGTCGCCAGTGTAATGTTCTCCCATGTGTATTCTCGTGACTACAGTGAATAGAATGTTCTTTACTACAAGGGGCAGCGCGTTATATAGCAGCGCGTGGTATATCGTATTACATTGAGGAGGTTTGACCCGGTTTCCAACAACCTCAAAACCCTGCGTTGGCTGCCAGTCAACGAGCGCATCGGCTTTAAGTGTCTGGTATTGGCCTTTAAGTGTCTGCATGGATATCCATCCATATTTGTCATCCCTGATTCAGCGTTGCAACCCACAACGAGTTTAAGCCTAGCTTGACTTGCACGTAGCAAGAGATTTCCTGTTAAGAGTTTGGACCTGGATCTTAATAATCATTCCTGTATATATCACCGCTTATGACAATCTTAATCTGTAGTAGGGGAGACCGGGGCTATGTGGGACATTTTTTTTCTTTACGCTGCCAATTTTTTAAATATAAGAATTTAAAAAAAATAAAAAATATAGGAGTGATCCCCATGCATTTCTCTACATTAGGTTTTTTTGCAACATATGCTCACCAACTTAAGACATATCTTTGTCTTGATTTTTTCAAAGTAACAGACAAAGCATTGTCTTAAGATTTGTCTGTTTTAAATACTAGTATATTATTCCTCGTGCTAGTAATTGGTAGCTGTATTTAAAGTTCACTTATTCATGTTTTTGTCATTATATGTTAAGTTGAATTTTTTTTCGGCCTTACCAAGAGGGCTGATTCTTTCTTTTTTTTAGACAAAGCATTGTCTTAAGATTTGTCTGTTTTAAATACGATATTATTCCTCTCGCTAGTGATTGGTAGCTGTATTTAAAGTTGACTTATTCATGTTTTTGCTATTATATGTTAAGTCGTAGGTTTTTTCGGCCTTACCAAGAGGGCTGATTCTCTCTTTTTTAGACAAAGCATTGTCTTAAGATTTGTCTGTTTTAAATACCATATTATTCCTTGCTCTAGTGAATTGTAGCTCTACTTAGATTAGATTAGATTAGATTAGATTAGATTTACTTATAACGTGCATGTTCAAGAATTGTCAAATGACGCGGATATGTAAAGTCGACGAATACAACGGAAATAAATAATGTGTCTTAGTTACAGTTTTTGGACAGAAGGTGACGAATTACAAGAGAGCGAAAAGTGTTCAAGTTCGGAGCTTGTCTGACAGGGTCGGGTAGACTATTCCAGAGAAGAGGGGCGGCGCATGAGAAAGCTCGTTTGCCGAATAGAGTGAGACGAAAAGATTTGCAAATGAGAAGATTTTTATCGCCGGAGCGGAGTTCACGACTTGAAGAATAGCAGGAGATGAGATCAGAAAGATAGGGAGGGGCTGAGCCATTAAGGCAGCGAAAAGTGAGACAGGCAACTTTGAGTTTAGCACGGTCAGCGATTTCGAGCCAGCGAAGAGATTAGCGGTGTATAGACACATGTTCGCGTTTTCGAAGATTAAAAATCGTACGAACCGCTGCATTTTGGACACGCTGAAGGCGCTTCAAGAGAGAAGATGGAAGATTAAGATAGAGAGAATTGCAGTATTCGAGGCGAGAAAGAACTAAAGCATTCACAACACATTTGACAGAGGGAAAATCGAGAAACCGACGGATCTTGTTTATCCTGCTGAGATGAAAGTTGGCGGCTCTGCTGGTCTTCTTGACTTGGGCTTCCATTGTCAGGTGAGTATCAATGATGACACCAAGGTTACAAGCCGTTGTGGACGGCTGTGCACAACGGCTTATAGAACCGCGCACAGGCCGGTTCTATAAGTGGACCAGCACTGTACTGCTATTGTGTGCGACATTATCCGCGTGTCCCCAGCAAAATCGTGTCCCCTCGACCCGATTCCAACATCGGCCCTGAAGAAAGTGCTTAGTGCCCTAGCTCCTTCGATTGCCAAAATTGCTAATCTTTCTATTTCATCCGGCCAATTCCCAGATACCATGAAGCGGGGCTTGATCACTCCTTTATTGAAGGACGACTCTCTCGATCGTGACGTTTTAGCCAACTACCGACCCGTTTCTGGCTTATCGTTCCTGTCTAAGACGTTGGAGCGGCTTGTCCTCTCCCAACTCAACGACCACATCGCTGCATTCGACCTTATCTCTCCTTGTCAATCCGCCTATAGAGCACACCATTCGACCGAGACGGCCCTTCTGTCGGTTGTTGATGACCATCTCCGAGCTTTTGGACGGTGGATGTGGAAACGCTCTTTTGTTGCTTGACCTCAGTGCCGCTTTCGACACAATTGATCATGCGACATTAGTCGATCGTCTCTCTGTATCTTTCGGTATTCGTGGGATGGCTCTCAATTGGTTTCGTTCCTACCTCAGTGGAAGAAAACAGTGTGTAGCGATCAACGGTGATTGCTCGCCTGACGTAGTGCTTACGACGGTGGTGCCGCAAGGTTCAGTGTTAGGCCCAGTCCTATTTACCACCTATGTGAATCCGGTACGAACGTTGGCTACTCCCTTTGGTGTGAAGATGCATCAGTTCTCCGACGATACTCAAGAGTACCTAAGCTTTCCAATTCTGCCTGACTTTCTTGGCCAAGTGAATGCTCTTACTGTCCCGGCCAACTGTGCTTCGTCCTCGACTGACTGGTTCACAAGGAATAAAGTAAAGCCTAACTCAAGTAAGAACCTTCTTCTCTACACATCTTCTCCTCACGCTGCGACCAAGATAGCGCCGATTCCTCTCGCCCTCGGTGACACCGTCATCTTGCCGTCCAACTCAGTTAAAAACCTGGGTGTTATTCTTGATAGCTCCATGGTGGCCCAAATTGGTCTGGTGTGCAAGATTGGCTTCTTCCAACTACGAACGATTGGAAAAATTCGGAAGTTCCTGACCACCTCAGCTGCAAAATGCCTCGTTAATGCATTGGTTTTATCGCATGTTGACTATGCCAACTCACTGCTCGTCAATCTACCAGAGAAGCTGATCGCTCGTCTTCAACGACTACAGAATGCTGCTGCTAAACTGGTCGTTGGCGCCCGCAAATTCGACCATGCAAAGCCGATCATCAGTCGCCTACGCTGGTTGCCTATTAAATTAAGAGTCCATTTCAAGCTGTGTGTCCTTACTTTCCGTTGCCTGAATGGTCTGGCCCCTGCCTATCTCTCCCGACGCATCGAACGTTCCATACCGACCAGAAACCTCCGTATATCTACATCGGGTAGGCTAGTTCAACGTACGGTTCTCGTCCATTCTCTCATGCAGCACCGGTTCTCTTGAACGGATTGCCCCAGGACATCAAGATTTCCACCGATCTCAGAACTTTTAAATTTAGACTCAGAAAACATTTACTCGATGTCGCGCTCAATGCATAATTTTTAATTTGACTATCTGTGATACTGTACCCAAAACCCAAGCGTCATTTGATCTATAATATTGAAAGTGCGCTATACAAATACAAATATAATAATAATAATAATTGCATTGTCTGAAAATTATTTTTAAGTTGTAAGGGGTAAGCTATTTTACGAGGAAAATTTTTGTTTTTTTTATTAAAATTTTATTTAATCAAGAATAACATCAATTATTTCTGTTTTAGTCAAATGATCTTTAGAGTTTAATGTAAGAAGCCAAAAAAGAAATTTAAAAAATTCAGACAAAGCCTTTTCAGAAGAATTACCTTGTTGTTTCGATTCGTTCTTTCGGTTGACGGTTCTCTATGGGAACCAAAAAACCGCCACTTTTTCATTATACAAATATTTTCAAAATGTTTATATATAAATAAGAAAAAAATATAAATAAAAAAATGTAATATGAAAACTGGTAAAACGTATTATATAAAGAATTATAATTTTCATGAAATTTTGACTTGTCTGATTCATGGCTACAAAAACATAGGTCAAAACAATATTTTATCCTTAATATAGATATACTTTAATGGGATGTGAACCATGATCCTCTTCATCATCAACCAGTGCTATAACCACTACATTAGTTCTTGTATCGTTACCGAACCTTGGCTTCACATACCCTTCCCCCACACGCAGATGATCACGAAAAACGATGTTGTTGAAAGGTGGGCTTGAACCACTTTCCTTTGTTTCACGAAGCCAGAGATATAGCTACTAAACCGACAGCAGTTTCCCTAAAGCAACCTTTGCATGAGTGCGATGGCCTCCGGCGGTAAATTTGGTTTTCACGCATAGCCTCCGGCGGTTTGTACGACAGAGTTTCACGCATGGCCTCCGGTGGTATATTTCCAGGATAGAGAACTCCCGTACACACAGTAACATGACCTTGACATGGAAAGTCTCTGTAAAAATCAAAACGAGAGAAGCTATTGTGGGAAGTGGAATTTAGACCTAAGGTGGAAAAGTTGTAGTCACAACCGCCAGATGTCACCAGTCGTTAAGCAATTATTTTAGCGGTTTTTCATTTTTTACGGGAGTACTAATTAAGAAAATTTATTTTTTTCTGGTCGCACCGCATATTTTTTGTCTAACTGTTAAGACGAAAAATCCGAAATCTGTCGTAAAACGCCCGAACTATGGAGCGTTACAGACAGACCTACCCTTCGGGCTCGCAAAAAAAACGAGCAAGCGCTTAAATAACGCTACTTAATGCGCCTCGCTCTTAATTATTATTTTTTTTTATTTAATGCGAAGAAAACGACTGCGGCTGACTGTGGCGAATGGTCAGACGAGTAACGCAAGCCTGTCCGTTTTTTCAGCGCTTATCGCTGGTCCGTCCGCTATTTAGCGCTATCGCCCGTCCACTGTTTTCGGTGGCTTATTATAAGCGAAAAATAATCCATTCAAATGTTTTGCGCTAGATCTAGCACTTTCTAAGCGCGCGTGCCGCTAATGATTGGTTTGCGATAAACTTGCGCGCGATGCGCTAAATATACATTTAGCACAATTTATTTCATTATATTATTTACGAAACACGCAAGCGCTTCGTTAATTTAAATAAACGACTGCGACAGGGAAAATGATTGCGGCGACTGAACAAGTAGCGCACACGCGTCCATAATTTTAGCGCTTGCCTCGAGTCCGTTTACAACTTACGAAAAGCGCAAGCGTTGAAATGAATGTTTAGCGCTTCTTGCGCGATTCGAGCGTATTATTTTATCATATATTTAAAAAGGCGCAAGCGCTTAAATAACGCTATAGGCCTACTTAATGCGAATCGCTCTGAATTAAATTTTTTTATTTAATGCAAAGGAAAACGACTGCGCTGACTGGTTAGACGAGTAATGCGAGCCCGTCCGCTATTTCCACTGGTCCTTCCGGTGTTTTCAGCGGCTTATTGTAAGCGAAACATGATTCATTCAAAAATTTTGCACTAGATCTAGCGCTATCTAAGCGCGCATGGCGCTAGCTATTGGTTTGCGATAAACTTGCTAAATTTAGCGCTATTTATTTCATTTTATTATTTAGGAATTCGGCAAGCAGTTCGTTAATTTTAATAAAATGTTGCGAAAGGGAAAACGATTGCGTCGAATGGAAGAGACGGGGCGAGAAGCACGCGCCAATCCTATACTATCCTATACTATAAACGAATAAGCCTCTTGGGCGGGGATAACAAATTTGTGCTCACGCGCTGATTGGCTCCCAGAGTTTCTACCTGTTTTGGGTTCTTTACCCTCAAGGGAAAATCCTCGAGTTGCAGAGGGGAGGCTGAGTCGCTGAAGGGGGGATCGAGCTAGGGGAGAAAATGTGGCGAAAGGAACACGGAAATTCGTTCGTGTTTTTTACTTACGATAGTTGTTAAGCGAAAATGACGTTTTGTAAAAAATGAATTTCATATTTAACACTAAGGGAAATGTGTTCACGAAATAATAAAGACTAAAATCGGCTTACTTCCATAGAAATAACGAGACGGCAGCATGTGAATTTCACTCACAACGGTTGGAGCTACGGCAAAGTAAATAAAGGGTGGCAGAAACATATTGAAATGACATTTTTCTTTCTCACAAGGAAATATAGTGGGAATGAATCAGTATTTATTTCAAAATTTTATATGGAGCTTAGAATTAGAACCCGTACGAAACTTTTAGCTAGTTCTGTACTAGAAATAGCTACGAAGTTAGGAGAATTTAGCTAGGAATTTTGAGATCAAAATTTTTAAATTCCACATTGGGAATTTTAGGGTAGTTTTAGCTATTTTTTTCTAACTGGGAATCTTATATTGAGGGTAGCTTGAAATTTTCACGCTAACGTAGAACTAAGAGAAAAAGATTCTTTGCGCGCGATTTCCATTTGTATGCAGGGTCACCCATCCATTTACTTCTCACGTCATATTTGCTGCACTTTCTTCCTTATGGTCGCTGGTTCTCCGGATCTGACCACTTCTGATATATATATTGTTAATAAATATTTGATCGTATTATAGTTGTGTTCATAATTCTTCACATATACTGGTGAATAAAACTAATGAAGAACTAAAATAAACAATTTTTAATTAAAAAAAGACATTTTCAAAATTTTTGAAATCTAGATTCTAGAAATTAAATTAATTATAAATTTTGGCCTACTTTTTATTTGGTTTCGTAATTAGTTCAAAATTCTATTTAAAAAAACTAAAACTAGCAAAATTGTTTGAAAGGAACACGGAAATTCGTTCGTTTTTTTTCCCTACGATAGCTGTAAAGCGAAAATTACGTTTGTAAAAAATGAACTTCATATTTAACACCAAGGAAAATGTGTTCACAAAAAATTAAAGACTAAAATCGGCTTACTAACTTATAAATAACGAGACGGCAGTATGTGAATTTCACTCACCACGGTTGGAGCTACGGCAAAGTATTTAAAAGGTGGCAGAAACAGTTTAAAGTGAAATTGCTCATTCTCACAAGGAAACATTTTTTGATTGAACAATTGTTTAATTTATAGTTCCTCATGGAACTTAGAATTAAAAGTGAGAAACTGAGAATAGGCCTGTATTCAGGGAGAAAGAAAATCGCTGAAATATATGTAAAAGAGTGTCTTCTTCGTCGGGTCGGGGGCTACTACATCTACTATATCGCGAAACATTTCGTTACCTAAAATTAATAATAAATATCTGAGAATTAACGGATAAAAAATTGAAGACAGTGAGTGACACGGGTAACTAATCAAAAGACAATAATACCAGTGTTAAAATTAATTATAAAAACACGAGAATTAACGTAAAGAAGAAAACAAAAACAGAAGAAAACGAATTTGATTCATGGTCAAACACAATGCAATTGACTAAATTGCTACTCGGAAAAACGTGAGTGACGGGGGTAACTTATCAAAAGACAACAATACCAGTCTTATTAAATTAAACTGTTTTAAAACGCATCCGCGACTAAAACAGACCAAGCTTTCAGGGAAAAGATGAATAGTTCTAACAAAATTAAGCGAGGGACAGAATATTCAGGCGACGAATCGACGGGCAGGTAACGAATATTAGGTAATAAATAAACTACGGACAAGAAATGAACAGGCTAATCAAGATATCACGCAATTCAAATAAATTGCAAATAAAAAAATCTTTACAACTTAAAAAGAAAAAAAGTGATAAAAAAACGAAAATTGTCTAGCAAGAAGAAAATTAACTGGCAACAAGGCGACAATTAGTTTGGCAGGCAAGATGTCAACAGGGGGGATTTAAATCACTCTGAATCAAAATAAAACATCAATCAAATCAATTGCAAATAAAAAATCTTGGCAAATTAAAATGAATAAATGAAAAAAGTGATCAAAAAACGAAAAAGGTCTAGCAAGAAGAAAATTAACAATGCATCAATTAGATTGACGGACCAGATGTCAACAGGGGAGAAAAATTTGCGAAGCAAGTACGGATATTTGTTAATTTTTCAAATTTACGACATCTCTGAAGTGAAAACGACATTTGTAAAAATGAACTTTGTGGTTAAGACCAAGAGGAATATGTTCATGAAATAATAAAAACGGGAATCGGCCAACTAACTTATAATTAACAAGCAGGCAATGTGTGAATTTCACTCATCTTTGTTTGAGCTAGGCAAAGTATATGAAGGCTGGCGGTGTTTGTCCTAACTAACCTCTTCTTCTCTGTTTCTTTGACGAAGAAATAGCTAATAGGGTCGCTTTGAATTTTTATATACAATTAGTTTATGTTGGGTCCTCCCTTTAGCAAAAAGAAAATTAACTGGCAAAAGGAGAACGACAAGGAGACAATGAGATTGACTGGCAATTCAACTGAAGGGCGGGGGGAATGCAATCATTCTGAATCAAAACGAATAAAACTAAGCTCCTAAATTGCAACATCGTCCAATCTGTAAAAAATAACTGGGCACCACTGACTTTGCCGATGCAATCGGCAGCTGAGCGGATGTAGAGAGGATACCGGAGGATACCTCCACCGGGACCCGAGCCCGCGGGGAGTAAGTTGTAGGTTTATTTTCGAAGTAATTTGGAACGACGGGAAAAGTAAAAGTCCAAATTGCTTACGGAAAACACGAATCCACGTTGCCTTGGGGAATGATTCATGCACCAAATTCTTATGTTTCCGTTACGTTAGCTTACAACTGGCACAAGATTACTAGTATATGCTATAAACCTTAAGTCTAAGAACCCCCTGTCCAAAAATCGTTTTCGTCCGACGAAAACTTGATTTTTGGCGAATTTTCAAAAAACCCGTTTTCCCATAAGCTTCTCTCAGCTGTGCGGAAACTTTATGTAGCTACTGTATATTATATGTCATTTAGTAATTATTATAGAAAAATGATAAAAATCTAAGCTAAGTTGAACCTCAAACAGGTTATAAAAATAATAATACCCGGGCGAAACCCTAGCTTAAAAATTTCATGATAGAATTAGCTGAAACAGTTAGGAAATATATTTAGGGGGACAAATTCAAGCTGATTTCAAGCTTTATTATTTCAAGCCAGATAAAAAGACTCCCTAGCTTGGAAAATAAAAGCTGATATCTGCTAAACAAAGTGGAGCGAAACCCTAGATTAAAATTTCCATACTGGAATAAGCTTACAGTTAGGAAATATATTTAGGGGGGAAAATTCAAGCTGGTTTAAAGGTTTATTTTTTCAAGCAAGAAAAGAAAACGCCCTAGCTTGGAAAAAAAAGCTTATATCTGCTAAAAAAAGGTGAATTATGTTAACTTGAATTATTTCGAGGTGATTGCAGCATGATAGCTGCTTTTATTTTTTAGCCTAGCACCGCGCGAGCTGTTATTAGCAAACAGTTCAAAATCTAAGCTAAAAGTTTCGTACGGGAAGGAGAATAGGCATGTTTTCAAGGATAAACTAAATCGCTTAAATATTTTTAAAGTGTGTCTTCTTTGACTTGGTCTAACACTACGGCTACTATATAAACTATTTCGCGAAAAATTTTACTTCTATATTTAATAATAAAAACCCTAGAATCAACGGATAATAAAAATAAAAGACAGAAGAAAACGAAAGTTTGATTCACGGTCAAACAGAATGAAATTGACTCAATTGCTACTAGGAAAAATGTTAGTGACGGGTAAAAAATCAAAAGGTAACAATACCAGTCTTCAAATTAATAATAAAACCCCGAGAAATAACATAGAAGAAAAAAAAATAGAAGAAAACGAATTTGATGGTCAAACACAATGCAATTGAATCAATTGAAACTCTGAAACGTGAGTGACGGGTAACTAATCAAAAGACAATAATACCATTCTTAAATTAAACCGTTTGATTATGCATCCACGACTAACACAATTTCGGGGAAAAGAAAAATAGCTCTAACACTAATATTAAGCGAGGGGAAGACAGAATATCAGGCTACGAATCGACGGGCAGGCAACGAATATTGGGTAATAAATAAACTACGGACAAGAAATGGACAGGCTAATCAAGATATTACGCAATTCAAATAAATTGCAAATAAAAAGTCTGTACAACTTAAAACGAATAAAAGAAAAAAAGTGATCAAAAAACGAAAATGGTCTAGCAAAAAGAAAATTAACTGGCAACAAGGTGACAATGAGTTTGACAGGCAAGATGTCAACAGGGGGAAAAAATTTAAATCACTCTGAATCAAAATAAAACATCAATCAAATCAATTGTTACTAAAAAATCTTCGCAACTTAAAATGAATAAATGAAAAAGGTGACCAAAAAACGAAAAAGGTCTAGCAAGAAGAAAACTAACAAGGCAACAATGAGATTGACTGGCAAGATGTCAACAGGGGAGAAAAATATAAAAAAAATGGCGAAGCACGCACGGAAATTTGTTAATTTTTAAAATTTACGACAGCTGTGAAGTGAAAACGACATTTGTAAAAAATGAACTTCATGGTCAAAACCAAGAGGAATATGTTCATGAAATAATAAATACGGGAATCGGAAAACTAACTTATAATTAACCAAACGGCAATGTGTGGATTTCACTCATGTTGATTTGAGCTAGGCAAAGTATATAGATCTTATTGCAATTCAAAAGTATGCGACACAGCCAAAAGTCGTGCTTAGCTTACGCCAATGCGCACCACTGTGGCCTATAGCCGAACTAGAAATTGTTTTATGCTTGACTAATAGTCTGCTCCCTCTCTCACCACGGAATTTCCGTGGTTATCCCCTAAGATATAAAAATCTGAAAAAAATCCAGGAAGTAGCCATGGCTTATGGCTACTTAAAAAAAAATTTCAAAACCCTCCGTCAAAAACCCGATTTTTGGAAACGCGGCGAAAATCGGCTTTTTACATAAGCTTCTCTCGCGCGTTTCCAATCTTCTGGTATGTTGCAGACGGCCCCGTCTGTCTCCTTACTCCACTTATGAGCCCCTTTCTGTATTGTTTGGGTGCCCTGAGGGCCCTTGTGATTGTGATTGTGACCGCCAGTGCGCGACTGTCATGTGACGGCCGGCGCACGAGAGAGTAGTAAGACCTGGTGTAGCAGTTGAGACAAGTGTGTCTCTGTAAGTCTTACTGCCGTAAGCAAGTTTAAGAGAGAGCTTTGGCTAATACCTGGCTCCCTCGCGTGTATCGTGTTCATTGTGAGTAATATATTCGTGTAAGCACCCTAGTTTATTTATCGTGTATTTATTTATTCGTGTAACGTAAACAATCTTATTAGTCGAATCCGCTCTCGGCTGAGCAGTTTTCAACATTTGGTGTCAGAAGTCGGGCATGGGCCATTGAACAGTTCTCATTTTGTTTGGTAGAATTTTTTTTTTGTGAGAACTGCCCGTGCGATATTCACGTAGTTTTTTCTTTTTCTTTTTTTTTTGTAAAGCCCACTTAAATTCTTTTCATTTTTAAGCTTAGTTAATTATTTCATTGTTTTTTTTTTTTGTTTTGTCTGGCATTTTCGTCTTGAAATTGACGATTAGCAGTCGTAAATTCGTCCCGGGCACTACCCGGGCACTACCACTACACATACAATACAGATCTCCTCCTACACAGCCGGCATTAGCTTAGCTCTAGTAAAAACGTACACAATGATGGTACTTCCATCCCCCTCCCTTGGGGCTTCTTCCACACAACACAACATTTACACTGCTCATACCATCGCCCAAAAATCAACAGACAAATATCTCGTCGGTTCAAGAGGGTCATCTTCATCTAGTTGAAGACCAGATGTCTGCTAAAAACATAGCAGACGCACCTAAATCCTACCAAAACCAAAACCAAAGTCGAAAATTCGTAATAACTTTTTTTTTGTCACGTCACCAGTCCCCCCTCCAATTTTTTTCACATTCTTTTTTTTCTCGTGTGGAAAACGCCCTAACCCCCCCCCCTAACTTTTCGCGCGTAAAACCACGTGGCCCGTCGAGGCGCTGGAATAATTCATTTATTTATTTGTGTGTGTGTGTGTGTGTGGCTTTTGGAATCTACGTGATAGCCGCCATTTCTTTTTTTTCTTTCGCGTTAATACGCTTTTTGCTTCAGTATTGAGCAGAATTAGTATTGTATTTTTCTTTTTTATTTTGCTCTGATATTGAGCAGAATTATTATCGTTTCTTTAATCTTTTTTTTGTCGAAAACGTCCAGTTGTCGTTTCGTAACGACGACCGCCACCCGTATCCGTATTTCGTTTATTTTTTTTTTGTGTGTGTGTATATTTAATCAACATTTGGTAGTGTGTTGACTGTTGAGTCCTATCGATACGTCGTGTGTTAATTATATGCCGCCTAAGCGTACAGATTCTTCAGTGCCATTTCAAATAGCAAAGCGTTCAAGTACCAGGACGACAGCCACGCCATTGACACCTACAAGAGTAGTAGTGCCGACCACCCAAGTACCGACACCGTCCCTTCGTGGTCTTGCGAGTAGGCTCACGTATAATTTGCCAGTTTCAGCAACTGCAGTTTCAAGGGTACCAGACATGGCGCTACCACAGGATCTCATTGATGCTCTGACAAATCTCGCCACGGCAATGGGCCAATTTCGAGCAGCTGCCCAAACTCAGTCGACAGCTCTTTTGAACGCGTTAAACATGCAGCGTCTACAATCAGTGAATTTGTTGCAACAGCTCTCGAACAACGCCGCGGTTGCCCCAGCAGCAGCAGTAGCCCGTGTAACAGCTCCAGCTGTCGACTCCATTCCATGCTTTGAAGGTAAGTTGATGGATTTTCCGCAAGATTTTATTGATTTCGTTGATAGAGTAGTCGTGGCCGAGGGCTGGACAGATGCGCAGCGCATTCAAGTAACAGCAAGGCGTCTGCTCAAAACAGCGTTAGATTGGCACATCCACATAGGCCACGCCCACGCAACTTGGAATGCTTGGTCGCTGGCATTCACGGCGAATTTTTCACCTCGATTGCACGTGAGTGAATGGCTACATCTAGTGAAAGATAGGCGACAGAAACATGGCGAGTCGGGTATAGAGTACGCTTTGGACAAGCATAAGGTATTGCGTGTTGCCCCTATCCTATAATGAAGAGAAGATGGTTGCATTTTTGATAAATGACCTCGCAAGCTGGCAACATGTGGCCGCGATGACAGCAAACCGTCCAGCCAACGTCACGGAGTTTATTCAGAGGATAAGAGAAATAGAAACTCTTGGCGTTGCGTCCCGCGTCGTACCTCCACCTACATAGACCAGTGGCGCCACCTTGGGCTCCACCAGTGGCTCCACCAGCGGCTCCGACAACAACCCCACAAGTGGCGCCACCTAGCGCTCCTGATTTAAACGCCACTCTAGCAACATTTGGCAACCAGCTGGCTAACCAACTGACTACACAGCTGAACAAGATGACGATTGGGAGTCGTGGAACCGGTAGTGGAGGAGGCGGAGGTGATCGCAGAGGAGGAGGATGGGTTGACCCAAGCAAGCGGAAATGCTACAGCTGCGACGCGATTGGACATATCACCCGTCACTGCCCAACAAAGTCGGGAAAAGGACCAACCGGAAGTTAGGAGAAAGGCCTATGCTCATCGGTTATTCACGCCTTCCTTGTCATCCCCAGCTTCCACTGGTTAAAGTATTCATAGAAAATATTGGTGAAGTGACTGGCCTGGTAGATTCAGGCGCTAGTATGTCTGCTATAAGACTTAGTTTAGTAGGGAATGTTTTGGATCCTAAGCGTGAAAAATCTTTTTTGAATCTATCAGGGTGCATGATAAAAAAGTCATTGTTGATTCTTTTTGTTCTTTCAGAGTAAATGGGAAAACAAAGTGGTTGAGTTAAATGAAGTAGCAGTAGTTAAAAATTGTCCATTTGCATTGCTTCTTGGGGTAGATTGGATTGTGAAAAATAAATTAAATTTGATTGTAGAAGATGGTAAAATTGTTTTAAAATCTCAGAATTCAAACCAACCAAAAGTTAAGAAAGTTCGTTTTGCTGGCATCGAAGAGCAAAATATTTGTAGTGAAGAGGACGATGAGAACGATTTTTTTTGTGTCTGACAAGCTGATTGATTCTTTAGAGGTAGAGAATAAAACAATGAGGTGCCCTTGTGTGATAGGCACAGAAGTAAAAATTGTGGAATCAGCTGCTATACCAGCAGAGTCTCTTTGTTTTGTAAAAGCTAAAATTTCTTAGAAAGCCACTGGTAATGTTATCGTCAGGCCAAATATGTGTGCTCATCCTGGAATGGAATGGGTTATTCCATCCTGTGTGGTAAAAGTGTCAGCCGGAAAACTTAAAATCCCCGTATTAAATATGAAAATGTCATCTCTTGTGTTACGTCGTAAAGATTTTATAGCGTATGTAGATACTGATTTCGATAACAACATGGTCGTCGTCGGACAAGAAGAGTAGCCAGAAAATCCCGTCTGCTCCTTCGTCGAAAATACTGTTGAATCCGAGGAGAAGCTGAAGATCCTGATGGACGCTCGCGTAGGCGAAATTTTGTCGGAAGAAGAGAGGGGTGCCGTTTTCGAGCTCTTGAGCAAGTATCTTCGGTGTTTTCCCTTAACAGATGGTGAACTGGGATTTACAAACATGGCGGAGCATTTCATCGACACTGGCGACGCTCAACCAATCAGCTGCGTCCCGTATCGCGTGTCAGCTATGGAACGAAGGATCATAATTGAAAAATTCGCCGATATGCTGAAACAAGGTATCATTCGTCCGTCATTTAGTCCGTGGGCAGCACCGGTAGTGCTGGTTAAAAAGAAATCGGGTGATTTTAGGTTCTGCATCGACTTTAGACGTTTAAACGCGGTGACAAAAAGAGACGTTTACCCTTTACCCCGATTGGATGACGTTTTTGATCGTCTTGCTGGGGCGAAATATTTTTCGAGTTTAGACTTAATGAGTGGCTATTGGCAGGTATCCGTTGCCTCCGCTGATACGTGTAAAACAGCGTTTGTCACTCCAGGTGGATTGTATGAGTTTATTCGTTTGCCGTTTGGACTGAATAATGCACCGTCCACATTTCAACGCTTGATGGATCGAGTGTTCCCAGCTAGCAGAGTATATTTCCCAAATATTGCTAAAATATTATATTCCTACAATTGAGATGTTGGTAAAATAATTTTTTTAAATATTTTTCCAATATATTTTTGCACCCAAATTTGTTGGCTCACAATATTTTTTCAACTTGTTTTACTTATTTTACTTTTATTGGTGAAATAACAGTTTTACTACTTTTAAAATTTTGACGGAAATCTGGTTGTTGTGTTTATGGTTATATAGTACAGCGTGGACAATTGTTCAACTTGTTATTAGACAAGTTCTTGTTTTTGGTGTTGAGTGAGTTTGAACCATCACACCTTGAGTCATCAATCCAATGCTGTAACCACTATACCAACAGCGATATTACAAATATTTTTCGACTTGAACCAATAAAAGTTTTTAACTTCTAGAAGCCACGTAAACAAGGGTTAAGAGGTGATTCTCTATAGGGGTTTGTCCCGACAGGCAATAGACAGATCCAGAGGATCTCGCCAAGGATGTCCCTACGGCCAGAAAAGAGATAAGTCTAGTCCCGTAATGTTAAATATTGTTTTCCGAGAATGTTCTTCGGTCGATAACCCACATATTGGTATAATATTAGATTATTACTTTGCTGCGTCAAGGTGGCTGTTAAATTGTTTTGTTGTTTTCCCAATGAATGACTATTATGAAAGATGAATAAATCAATATTACTTTTTGTTATTTTCCCAATAACGGACCATTAAAAAAGTAATAAATCCTTTTTTTATGAAAAAGCTATAGTCTTTTACATTTAACATGCGTTCAAAATCCTAAATGTTTTATATCGTATTCAATTCGTTAGTTTTGCATACAATTGCCTAAATGAACAATCCAATTGTCTTAAAATCCAAATCTTGCACAAGTCTCGAACAACTAACTTACGTACTTTGAAATTAAAACTCTACCTTCACGCTAACGTGATATAATTTATCTTAAACGTTAAGGAGATGAAATGTTAAAACTGCTATTAATATATATCTATGTAGGTAATTCTATGGAGGTTGGTTCAAACCCACTTTCAGCAAACAAATGACTTATGAAACAAATAGTCTCAATAATCATAAATTCCTACACTGATGTAATTAAATCGATTTTGCTCACGCTGGGCTATAACCATGACAATGTGTAAGTATGCACTATCCATCTGGTCACATCGGGACTTTATTATCATCTCCGTTGCTGGTGTAGTGGTTATAGCATTGGATTGATGACTCAAAAGATGATGGTTCAAACCCACTCTCGGCTATATAGGCAGCAGCTATCCAATCATTTGGGATTTTGAACGTGTGGTAAATGTAAAAGACTATAGCTTTTTCATAGAAAACGATGTATTCCTTATTTAATGATCCGTTATTGGGAAAATAAAAAAAAATTATATTAATTTATTCATCTTTGATAATAGTCATTTATTGGGAAAATAACAAAAAAATTTAACAGCCACCTTGTCGCAACAAAGTAATAACATAATATTATACCAATATGTGGGTTATCGATTGAAGAATATTGTCGGAAAAAAATATTTTACCAATAAAGACATGCTAGCTGGGTTAGCTCGCCTTAAATGGCAAATGTGTCTCGTTTATTTAGACGATGTGTTAGTTTTTGGAAGAACGTTCGACAAGCATCAGAAAAGACTTGAGTGTGTCCTAATGGCTTTGGTGGAAGCCGGATTAACCTTAAACGTGTCTAAATGTATTTGTGCGACAAACAGAATTTTTCATTTAGGTCACACCATCGATGAGTACGGAATCCGGCCAGATTCTGAAAAAAATTGTGCTCGAGTTAACTTTAAAATTAATAACGTTAAAACGTTGAGAGCCTTTTTAGGCCTCGCATCTTTCTATCGTCGTTTCGTTCCAGATTTTGCTACAATAGCACATCCGCTTCACAGCCTCCTGAAAAAGAATTCCGTATGGAGCTGGACGGAAGCCCAAGAGTCTGCAAACGCTGCGTTGATTGGCCGCTTGGTGTCGTCCCCTGTACTGGCGCACTTTGACCAAAACATCGATGTAGCTGTACAAACAGACGCCAGCCTGGTGGGCCTTGGAGTCGTTTTAATGCAAGATGCCGGAGATGGACCACGTCCAGTCGCGTTCATCAGCCGAAAACTTACCGACGCGGAAAGCAAGTATCATGCTAATGAGCTAGAATGTTTAGCAATTGTATGGACATTAAAAAAAATTACGTTCGTATGTGTATGGTAGACGATTTTCTGTCTGTACAGATAGCTCAAATGTTCGATGGCTATGGTCTAAGAAAGAGGTTACTGGCAAGTTCGCCAGATGGATTTTTGATCTGTAAGAGTACGACTTTGAAATTCGCCACATAAAAGGAGTAAATAATTTGGTGGCTGATGCCCTATCGCGAAACCCTGATGAATCCTGTATTGAAATCAGTGGCTCCGCGATCGGACATGTAGTTTGTGTACTTGACAGTAGATGGCCTGTGGGCATGAATAATACAGAATTGGCATTCCAACAGCAGCTGTATGGTCAATTGCGTCCCATTATCACCTGTCTTAATTCAAAAGTACCGGGTAAAATTGCAGAACAGTTTAAAATTCGCGGGAAAATTTTGTATAGGATAAATCCCACCCAGGGGCGTAAATTTTTGCTTTGTGTTCCGTCAATTTTAAGGAGAAAGATAATAGAGTTTTCGCATGATGACCCCTCCTCTAGCCATATGGGATTAGAAAAAACAATTGCAAGAGTGTCTGAACGTTATTGGTGGCCGAAGTTTCGGTCAAGTGTCCGTAAATATGTTATGTCTTGTAATTATTGCCAATTTCATAAATGTATCCCCGTATTTCCCGCTGGTCAACTCCAGCCCATACCACCGTCAGATGGACCATTTCACACCATCGGTATGGATCATCTTGGGCCATTTAAGGCAACGTCGGAAGGCAAGAAGCATATTATTATGGCTATCGATTATTTAACGAAATATGTAGAAGCAGCCGCAGTGGCCGACACGTCGACAGCATTGGTTGCGGACTTTGTGAGAGACCAAATCAACTTTCGCCATGATGGAACAACGCGCATAATCAGTGATCAAGGCACTGCCTTTTCCTCCCACCTGATGGAAGAGAAAGTCAACGAGTGGAAGATCCAGCACGTTTTTGCAACCGCAGAGCATCCACAAAAATCTGGACTCGTTGAGCGAGTCAACCGAACGATGACCCTTGCGCTAGCTGCCTACGTTAACACCGACCATGATGACTAGGATCGCCATTTGCCAGCAGCAATCTTCGGCATCAATACGGCAAGGAAAAGTACAACCGAGATATCGCCGTTCCAGTTGGTGTATGACCACTTGCCCTTCACTGCCCTAGAGAACGAGTTTCCGTGGCCAAAGGAACGACCAGAATCTTTCGACGTCTTCCTGTCTCGAGTCAAGGAGCTCTGAGAGAGACAGCCCGAATAAAGATAGTGAAAAAACAAGAAAAAGTGAAGTGCCTGGTGGATCTTTGACGCAGAGTAGTGAATGATCTCTGCCCAGGAGAGTTGGTGCTTGTTCGTAGGAAGTTGAAGAAGAAAAACAAAACTAAGAATGTATTACCAAAGTACGTTGGTCCTTATCAAGTCGTTAAAAAGGTGTGCCTGACTACATATTTGGTTGAAAACCTGCCGGCTCGGCGAAAAAAGAAGAAGTTTCGTCGTTTTAACGCGCATGTCGTCCAAATCCGTAAGTTCCACCCGAGAGAGGATCCTGAAAGGGACGATTGGCCAGACGAACCGGATGATCGGATGCCGGACGATCCAGATGAAAGCTTGGTCCAACAAGCCGCCGAAGAAGATGATGTGGTGACACCATCACCCACTAGTTCAACAATCGATCCTCCGGATGAAGTAGCGGCGCCACCTCCTCCAACGAAAACGAGAGCTGGAAGGCCCCTAGTTGGTTGAAAAATTGTGTAAAATAACTCCGAAGCATTTCATTTTTGTTTTCTTGGCTTTGACATTATTGTTTTTATTCTGTTTTGTTTGTTAGCTTAATAGCTTTTGACCGTCTATTTCTCCCCCCCCCCCCCATCAATCTCCAAAAGTTGAGTTCTTTTATATTAATTTTTTTGGGTGAGGTAGAAGCAGGGGAATGGAAAGGTTAGACTTAAGGTCCCCAATTGACTATTTATTTGTCTGTGTCGATTTGACAAGTTCCATGTGTCTTTTGTAAATAGTTATTGTTGTTGTCCTATTTTGAATATTTGTGTCAAATCGAGTCAGGAAGGGCCGAATGTTGCAGACGGCCCCGTCTGTCTCCTTACTCCACCTTTGAGCCCCTTTCTGTATTGTTTGGGTGCCCTGAGGCATAGCCTACTTTATTATAGGAAGCCCAATGGTTTGGGCTTTTTTTGGAAGCCAATTTGAGTTCCCTTCCTCTTATTTTGCTCCGCCCTAAGTGGACCCACGGGAGCCAATTTATCGTCTTGTGGCGATATTTGAAAACACGGATTTGTTTACGTTTCTATCGATATGATTTAATTCACGAAATCAGATTGAAAGGATTTGAATTGAATTTGAAGATTGTTTCATCCGCAGGTAACTGATGAAACAACATTTTTTTTTCTCCCTGTTTCTCCTTGTGATTACCGCAACCCTCAATTATACAAGTAATGGCCATTCTCTTAAAACGAGTCGTAGGAAAAAAAACTTTTATTGGACGTTGCACGTGTTAAATGGCTACGAAGGGTCATTCACTAAACAGTAATGTACACCGTTTCATGTAACATTGTCATGAAATCCCTCACGGCAACATATTAATGGAGCGTTCATAAATTACAGGGTAATCTATAAAACCATAACATTCGAAATTTAGGAGGTGTCATTATTTCGATCACCAGATGGCCCCCCTGGGTCCACTTGACGGATGGGAAATCGGAGGAAAGGTGAGCAAAGTAGGCTTCACTTTTCCAACACGCGAGGGATATCCTTCCTTTGGGCTTCCAATAATAAAGTAGGCTATGCCTGAGGGCCCCAAAATGGGACTTCGCGTCTAAGAATTTTTAGCAAGTCCCCTCTCTTTTTTTGCGTCATCTCCCAAGACGCGAAGTCCCATGGGGGTCGCGGCTTCTGTTATCCTCGAGTCACATGATCTGAAATTATTTTCCCGTGTTAACGGATACGGCCGAACTGGAAAATTTCAAATAATTATAACTAATTCACGCATACTTTGCCCACGCTGAAAATTTTAATGCTTATACAGACTATGGGTTCCTATATGAGTATTAAATTTCAGGTTTCTGCCTTGTGCGAGATTTTTGCTAGGGCCTTGAAAAGTTTTAATCTTTAACTTAACTTTATGGTAACAAATTAAAACAAAATCAAAGTTAAATACACCATTCGAAAGAGCGAATTTTTTCCTGTTTTTTCATTGATTTTGTTTTTCTTTGCCGTGAAAGGAAACGATAAAAAAAGGTGAAAATCGCGATTTCGGTATAAAATGTTATTGCTGAACCAGAAAATTTGAAGTTGATTTTCAGCTTCCAGTTTGTTTTTAAAAATCTGATATTTTACACAGTGCATAATTGATGTATCAGGAACACACTGTAAAAAATCAGACATTTCTATTTTTTTCCGCGACGAAAAAATTCGAGTTGGGATGGAATGACCCAGCTATCATTCAATGATCTTCTATCTAGATCATAATTAAGACACGAAAAGTAAAATACAATTAAAAACAACTACCGCTTGTCCAGCAGTAATAAATTAAATAAATCACACTCACCTTTATAACTTTAGAGTGATGGTAGAAATGAGTGTTGTTGTGCTGGTAACAAAGTCTACTTATCAGCCCTAGTCGATAACTATACCCAGGGACTTAAATGAAGGATTGGATTCATCACCCCAACACTATACGCAGCAACCTAGATGACAACAAGATCATTATGATGCAATAAAAATATGTTTTGAAATAACTTGAACTCACTTAGATCGTTTGTTCCAGTAATTATCATGGATTGATAAAATGTTGCCAGCCTAGATGACAACCAAAGACAACCATATTATGCAGTTGAAAAAATAATTGAAATAAACGGCCTATCCATTCAATTCGTTACACACTCACTCAAAATGAAGATTGATGATGTTTCTTAAAAACACCCAGTGACTTCTATCATTGAATGATTCTCCACCTAGATGATAACTTAAGACACAAAAAATACCATACAATAGAAATCGAGCAGCACTTAGTTATTTATTACGAAATAAAAACACTCACGTTCTGAACTATAACCGACAGAGAACGCAGTGTGACAGTACTACTACTTTGACTATCAATTTTATTTTATTATACGGGCTTCAACGCCTTCAAGTCGATTGTCACTATGTTTATATCCCTGTCGTCACGTTGCACGTTGCGTTCCTATTCCTGTCCAACATGGTCGCGCACTATCTCGTCTATGCTTTGCGACGAATCGCATCGTCACTTTTTCTATTGAGGAAAGTCGACTCTTATCGACTGTCTATAAGAGTCGACTTCTCCATTAGAGTGTGCCTTTTTGAATGCTAGCTTGTATTTTTGTAGATTATTGTATTTAATCGTTTGAATGTATGGTTTGAATGTAAAACGTTTGCAGAATAAATTTATTTCAAATTCTCGTGTGTATTTTTGATGAACGGTTGATTTTAAAGGTAAATTTTAAAAAGGTGATACTCTCACTTGGTGCTGGTGCTGGACTAGTGATACTTAGGATACATTACAAAAGTGGTACAGGAATATAAACAAGACCCTTCCAGGTTCGCCCTCGGGTATTAACGGTCATGAAATCAACAAATCAATTACTTGGCTTCTGAATTTTCAGAACAATTAAAATGAAGTAATTTGGAAGATTTTGTTTTATATTAATTTGCGTTTAATGCGTTCTTGATGCTTTTAATTTACGATAAATTGTGAAAACAATTATTTATCCGTGTCGATTTCGCCATGTAAAGTTTGTCTGTATTTTCAGTTTCAAAATATAGTTTAACAGTCAATGATTAAACTTGGTTACAAAAAACGTATTCTTTTTTGGTAATCTAATAAATAATAAATAAATAAATTGACATCGCGTCAAGCACAAGAACTAACCGGAAAAATCTTGATTGAGAATCTTTCAACGAAATTGTAAGATGAAAAATAAACACACAAACAAACAAAAAAAGGTACCATTCCTTTGCTACTCCGCAAGGCGCTTCAATAATTTCATGTACGACGAGAAAGAAAGAAACGCATAAAAAATTTCGATTATAATCTATGACAAGATGAAGTGTGTGTGCCCAACAACAATTTTCAAGTCAGATTGCGGCTCTTGTTACCACAAGTGAGTTTTGTTTTGAGGCATTTGACAAGGACCACACCACCGCCGAGCCGTCGATAATTCATGGTGACACACAGTCGCCATTGATTCTGCTCCGGATCGTAGACTTCAATCGACCTACTGCGTGTAGCTGTCCATTGAACACGGCAAGTTCGACCTACAGAAAGTCCGACAATATTTTATTAGTAAAGCTCCAATTCGCTTCATCGAAGGGCAACAAATCAAATGCAACTTACGCCACTCCTTCTTGAGCTCATTGCCAATATGGGACTGGCATGTGTTGGTGTTAGGATTGCAGCTCTCAGCTGACGAGAGTTCAGTGGCGTCGTCTCGTCCACCTACGGCATAGATTCAGTTGTTGTACACGGCGCAACCCAACTGTTTTTTTCTTGTACGACAACGACAACGACATTGGAGCAACCAAAGTCCATTTGTTCTGACGTGGATCATATTTTTCCACTGGAAATGAATAAATTTTAATAATAGCATTGTCGACAGGAAAATCAAGAGAAGAGATTAATTACTAGTTTTAAGAGGAATCTGGCCATCTGACCCACTCACACGTATCCACCCAGGACGGCAACAGCTACAACTAATCGACGAGTGTTCATAGAGGCGACTTTACTCCATTTATTTTCTTTTGGATCGTAGCGTTCAACATAGTTAAGACAACTGACGCCATCCTGGCCCCAACGGCATACATATAACCATAGAGAACAGCTACACCGACACACGTGCGCCATGTGGGCGCTACCTCAGACGACTAAATTGGTTTGAGGATCGAAGTGTTCTTTGCTATTTAGATATACGACTGACCGTCATGGCCACCAACGACATAGGCATAGCAATAAATCGCTAAGAACAGCAACACCAACGTCTAAAGAAAAAAACAGACATAAAAGGTCTCAGGAAACATGTTTGGAATGTGTTTTGACTCTTACCGCATCACCGCTTGGACATTGGCACAACCAACTTCCATTCGCCCGTTTGCGGATCGCTCGACCGAGGTGATAGCGTTGGAGGAACTGACTGAGTGCTGCGAAGTTTCTTTTCGATTGCAATGCAGCCACTCTCGGGTATGTCGGAATCCATCTAGAATCATACAGAATAAAAAATAATGCGCTTTTAAGTCTCTTTATCGAAAACAATTAATTTTCTACCAAGATTTATCTTGAGATAATCTTCGAATTTACTTCGTTCGTATTCTACACTACAGGCTGCGATACTGTATCGCATCACCGCATAGTCTTGCCATACTGTGAATAACTCTGCAAAATGAATTAAAATAACATAACATTCGAAATGGCCACATTATAATACAAATCAACGAAGACCTACATTCATGCAAATCTTGAGTTTCCGCTTCAATTTGTGGCCTTATCAGATCTGTGCACTGTGCCTAACTTATCCTTGATTTTTTTTAGAGTTCTGGTCTGATGGGGTAACAATAAGGACAGCAGCCACTAAATTATAATAAGTGTTTAGCATTAGAACTTTTATTCAAGAAGTAAAATGTATGTTAAAAGAGAGTAACCTAACTAACCTACTTCTTTGATTTCTTCAAGCAGTGTAAGGGCTTTCTCATATTTTGGAGGATCCTCTTCTTTCAGCAAATACCAAAAGGCTTTGTGTGCAGTTTCTTTTGTTGTTTTCTAAATACTGAAAGAGTCAAATATTATTTCACGTTGAACATATAAAATGTTTTAACCGATGTAGAACGTTTAAACGACGCACACCTCTAGTAAACAGACAGACACAGCAGAGAGCCACAGACTGTCAACAGACAACTAATAATGATGTTGTGGTGGTCCTAAGTCAGAAAAAGCTAACGACTAAATCCGCATAAAAATAAATAAAATTTAGTATTACCAAATGAATCGAAACTTACCTAAACGCTGAGACAAATTACCCTAAGTTTACACAAAAAGTTTGAAGAAAATCGATGCAGTAGTTTAGTTTTCTATAAATTTATTCTGATTCTGAATTAAAGGTTCTGGAAGCCTAGCCAGAACAGCGTACACTCCCCCACATCCCTCCCCCTCCTACACACCCAGACACCCGCATTTACTTTAATGCCTTCTGGTAGTACAAGTACTACCCTCAGGGATAACTGAAGCATTATTTAATTAAAACGTTAACAGAATTTGTTATTAAATATTTAGATCTGATTTAATCTAGATTGCGACGAATCGCACAGTCACTTTTTCTACTGAGGAAAGTCGATTCTTATCGACTAGTCTATGAGAGTCGACTAGTCCATTTGAGTGTGCCTTTTTGATAGCTAGTTTGTAATTATTATTGTATTAAATCGTTTGAATCCAGGGTTTAGATATAAAAACGTTTGCAAAATACTTTTATTCTTAATTTTTGTGTGTATAGTTGTACAATGTTGTTGGATAGAAAACTCGAACACAAGTTTTGCCGGCCAACTCTGCAGCAATCGCTGCACTGAATTGTATTCACAGCAAAAATACAATTAATCACGAACAGTACAAATCGATGGCTTCGGATGAAAGAAGCCGAAAACACACAATCAAATTCTGTCAAAGGACAGCACGAACAAACGAACAAAAATTGAAATAAACGACGACGATGAGGCTGACCATCCAATACGGCTGTTGCGGCCAGACTGGCGAAAACGAGGCGAAATTCCTTGGGCCTCGAATTAGGGGTAGGGTGACATAAACACAATAGAAAAGGGCGCGGGGGAAAGGGCGAGAAAAGCGCCACCTAGAACAAGTAAACGGGAGAGGGATGAGAAAACAAGTTTGGACTTGTCTTAATTTCCGGTCGAGACGAAAACGAAAAATAAACAAATGACGATCGGGCGCCAAACTTCAAATCACGACTCCGTCGTGAACAGCGGGGCCTGTTACTGATTATGAAACAACAGTCATTATCAGAAACACAAAGAACAAAAACAAAAAAAATAAATAAACAATCGAACGAATTTCAGTTTGACAAAATATAGACAAATTATTCTTCAGTGCTAGTTTCCAATAAACATAGCTTGGCCACCGGACGGTGATACTCTCCAGCGGATGTCTTGACGAACACCGAACGGACGACTCCATCAGGGCTGAGGACGACTCTGGTTACTCGGCCAATGGGCCAATGTCCTCGCGGAGAATTCGGAGTCACCACCAAGACGACGTCATCAACAGCTAAATTCTTCTTGTCAAAAAGCCATTTTCGACGATCGGTGATGGTTGGAAGGTACTCTTGAAGCCATCGACGCCAGAAGTGAGTCGACATGACCTGCATAGCCTCCCTATGCTTTCGCGAATATAATTCTTCATCTCCAATGACATCATCTTCGGAATTTGGAGATCCTTGAAGAAGTAAAAAATGATCCGGTGTGAGAGGTTCCGGATCACGAGGGTCCACGCTGACATGAGTGAGTGGACGTCCATTCAATAAGGACTCGGCTTGAATCACAAAACCGCGTAATAATTCTTCCGTGAGCGGCCGAGATTCCACGATGGCTTCTAACGCCACCTTTGCTGATTTCACCAAACTTTCCCAGACTCCGCCGAAATGTGGAGCCGATGGAGGCGAAAAGTGCCACTCAATTTCTTGCTTGATCATTTGGCCGACGACGTTTTGTTTTTTAAGACGCTCGATCCCTTGCTGAATTTCCTTGTTGCCGGCAACAATTTGGGTTCCGTTGTCACTGTAAACTACAGAAGGACGACCTCTGCGGGCCGAAAACGATGCGAAGGCGATCAAGAACGAAGATAAATCAAGCGACGCTGTCACTTCAAGATGCACTGCTCGAGTGTTGAGGCAAGTGAAGAGCAAGACGTAACGCTTTTCCTTGCGACGATAAATAGTGATGTTGCAAGGGCCGAAAAAATCCAAACCCACATACGTGAAGGGGCGATTGAAAGGAGCTAGACGATGTCTTGGAAGCGGGGCCATTAACGGAATGCAGGGCATCGCTCGATGACGCTTGCAGGTTAGACATTTGTATAAATATCGTTTGATGGCTACTCTTCCTTTGATGATCCAAAATCGAGATCTGATAGAGCTGAGAAGTCTTTCAGCTGACGGATGAACCAGTAGATCATGTTCTCTCATGATGATTAGCCGAGTGATTGGGTGTTCATGCGGGAGGATTTTTGGATGTTTAACATCATACGAAAAGGGGCCATTATCAAGCCTACCTCCAACGCGCATCACACCATCTTTATCGATAAACGGCGAAAGTTTCAATAACGGAGAACTGGATTTGAGAGAACGTTTCTTCTCCAGCGCCGCCATCTCTTCGGGATAACATTCCAATTGAGCTGACCGGATGCATTGATTTCCGGCTTGTTGAATAGCTTTGACGCTAAGAAAAGATCCGCGACGTTCTTTGGCTGATTTCAACCTGGAATTGAAGATAAAGCGGAGCATCCAAGCCACGACTCTCATGGCCAGGCCATAATCAGAGTATCTTTCCAATAGAGTGCGGAGCCTGTTTTCAGGAGCGGGGCCGTAGATGACTCCCACCCACTTGGTTGCAGAAACTTCCGGATCATCTTCATTATTGGGCTCCGGTAATTTGATAGGTTGAGGCCAATCGACATCTTCTTGTTTCAAGAAGGCGGGGCCGGTCAACCAACGATCGTTTTCCATTATTTCAGCAGGGAAGAGTCCTCTGCTGCATTCATCAGCAGGATTTTCGACGCCAGGAACATGCCGCCATTCGATCGGACGAGAATGCTCTAAAATTTCCGAAACACGATTAGCGACGAAAGTTTGAAAGCGGCAGGTTTTGGAGGCAATCCACTGAAGAACGGTTTTTGAATCAGACCAATAAAATACTTGGTTGATTGTTATGCGAAGCGAAGATTGAATGAATTCGACAAGTCGCAATGCCACTATTGCTCCTTGAAGCTCCAACTTCGGGACAGTAAGCGGACGAAGAGGTGCCACGCGGGACTTTGACGAGACGAAATTTACGGCGACGACATCAGTAGCGTAGGTGACTCGAAGATAAACAACGGATCCGAAACCAAGAGTTGAGGCATCGCAAAAAGCGTGAAGTTGAATATTCTTGATTTCGTTGCTTAATGTTAGCGCTCGAGGGACTTTAAAATTCTTCAAACAGTTGAGAGTTTCGGTCCATTGATTCCATTGTTGCATAATTGAATTTGGGATCGGCTGATCCCAGTCCACTCCAACTAGCCACAGCTCCTGAAGAATTCGTTTAGCGAGAAGAACGATAGGGGATAAAAATCCCAACGGATCGAAGAGAGTCGAAACAGCACTAAGAATTTGACGTTTTGTGTTGGCTTCCACATTACATTTAACATCGAAGATGAAGTGGTCGCTTTCACTGTCATATAAGACTCCCAAAGTTCTCTCAGTAGGCAGGTCATCAAGATCCAAGTTGAGACGAGGTTGATTGCGATCACATTCTGGAACGAGAGCTAAAACTTGACGAGATGACGAGAGCCACTGATTGAGATGGAAGCCTCCTTTTTTCAATAGTGCGGTGGAATCCTTTACGGCTTGAATTGCTTCTTCTTCCGTGTAAAAGGAATCTAAAAGATTACCGACGTAGAAGTTGGTGTAAATACGTTGGGCAGCTTCCGGAAATTGCTCCCTATAAAGATCGGCTACATGTCGAAGAACTTGCGAGCAGATAAAGGGGGAAGAAATCGATCCGAAGATTTGTCGCTGCATCTCGTATATCGTAGGCGGATTTCTATTTCCAGGAGGACGCCATAAGAAACGAAGAGCCGAACGATCTTCCTTTTTTACGCCAACTTGGAGAAACATTTGCTGGATATCTCCTGATAAAGAGAAAGTTTTTTCGCGAAATAGAAGAAGTGTAGTTCCTATGTCATTGACAAGACTAGGACCTTTCAACAGTACTTCATTCAGAGCCACTCCTTCATGTTTGGCTGATGCGTCGAAAACAACTCTCACTTTTCCTGGCTTCTGCGGGTTGACAACTCCATGATGAGGAAGGTACCAATTTCTTCCGAATGTACCGGTAAGTTCACTCTTCTTGAGCGGCTTGGCGAATCCTTTACTGATGTAGTCGTCAATCACAGCTGCATATTTCTCCGCAAAGGCGGAGTCACGACTAAATTTATGTTCGACGGAATAGAGACGACGAAGAACTGGCAAATAATTATCCGGAAGAGTCACCTTGTCTGAGATCCATGGCAGACCAACTTCAAATCTGGTACCGTCGAATTTGATGCTTGCGTCCAGCTTGTTTCTTGCCAGTTGATCTTCAGCCGATTCTAACGGTTTCACAGGGGTGACGATAGGAAAACTATCAGTTTCCCATAATTTCTCCACTTGACGGAGAAGGAGCTCTTCTGTAGGCGACTCTTGAATACTATAACAAAGTTTTTGAATAGGGAGCAGCGGTTTATCCGATCTGCATACGGTTGTTGCTTCTGATGGTGAAGTGAACTCTCCTACACACGTCCATCCGAACGGAGTGTGAATTCCAAAGGGTGCGTTGATTCCATCAGGAGGACGTCTTTCGTCCATTCGAAGATGAAGCCATTGATTTCCTCCGCCAATCAGAATAGTCGGCTCTCCTAGCGATGCAAGCTTGATGTCGCTTAGATGAGCATATCGTTCACGTACCTCCTTTAATTCTTCAATTGGGCGAGGCAGCTTTAAATACCCTTTCGGTACTGTTGAAACCTTTAGTAGTTCGGCTTCAAACGACCTATCGAGAGATTTGATTGTCACGCTGACTTTCATAGAATCAAACTCCGGATCAATACCATGAAATGTTCCGAAGGAAACTTTTTCCATTTTTCCTGAGCATTTTAACTTTTCTGCGATATCTTCACGCATTACGTTTACAGTTGCTCCAGGATCTAAAAAGGCGAATGTGGAGAAGTCGATCCGTTAGCTGAAATTATCACTGGAACGATGGCTAGTGATGTGTTGTCATCAGGCTCTTTATCAATTGTAGCCATCGCAACTGGCTTATGTTTTGCTGGCGGCTTGCTAGCAGGAGTAGTTGATGAAGACGTCGGGGGAGTCGCAGGAAAAACTCGAGGAGCCCCATGCAATAGAGGATGATGACGTTGAGTGCAGCCTGAAACATTACAAATCAAGGTAGACTCACATTCTGCAACACGATGCGCGCCATTTAAGCACCTAAAACATAGCCTTTTTTCTTTCACCCACTCTGCTCTAGCAGTTAAGTCAAGAGCTTTGAAAGTGTTGCACGATTTTAATGAATGCGCGGCTCCACAATACGCGCATTTTCTTAAGTTGCTTTTTCTCGAAACGGACGGGGATGACGGTGGAGAAGTTAGAATTTGATGAACTGGTGGTGGCGTGTTAGTATGAAACACGAGTGGCTTTTTTCCAAATAAAGATGCCGGTTTCTTCACAAAAGGGCTTCCTTCCGGTTTTCTTTCCTTGAAGGGCGATGCGTGTTTTGAAGAAGTGGGCCGGGTCATCAACTCGCCCATCACCATCTCATCTAACCATTTAGCTAAGTCTAAAAGAGTAGCTCGGTTGGGTGTCATACGATACACTTTTATTCCCCAACTGCTGCGCAGTCGCTGGGGTAGACGAGAAACTATATGCTCCAGCGTCATTCCGGATTCCAAATCTTGCTGGTAGCCGCCGGTTCTCAATGCGTGCATAGCACCGTGAAGAGTCCGGTTCAATTTGGCCAAGGCATGAGGATCGTCGTCGCGGATAACTGGGAGATTCATGAGCGCCATTAAATGGCTTCGAGCCACTACTTGAGGTTGCCCATAACGTTTCTTCAACTCTTCTAACGCGTCAAAATAAGTTGAAGGATCTTCCAAATATTCGGCTATATACGACCGAACTTCCGACGAAAGGAGTTGCTTTAAGAAAGCATGACGTTGTGCATCTGATGGCACTACGTTGTGTACCATATCTCGAAAAGACGATATAAAGGTTGGCCACTCCTTTGGATCTCCATTAAACGGCTCGATTTTTATCTGGGGTAACGCGTTCATTAACCAATTTGGACTAAATCCGCCCAATCCAGGTGTTCCAGCTCCTGGTGTTGGCAAACGCCGGTGAATCCAATCATCACTGCTACGTCGTCCAAGCGGCGGTGGTAGATGAGGAGTAAAACTCATCGGCGGCGTCACAGGCGGGTGGTTGAATCCGGGTTGGACTGGTGGAGGAGTATAGGGCCGCCCAAATGGCGTAGGAGTCGGGTGACCATTTCCTGGTTGTGGTTGATCCGCAGTATGAAATGAATCCTGATCTGGTATCGTCGATCGAACTGAAGAAGCGGGAGAATTTTGCCGTTGGCGAAGGTAATCATCAGCCAGTTTTGAACAATCCCTGGCGCGAATCTCAAATCCTATGATGTAGGCGTAAGGATTATCAAAAGGATCATTATTATCGTGCAAAGCCGTATTATGGTCTAAATGGGCCTGTCGAAGTTGTTCCATACGCCGACCAATTCCCACATTAAGATGGTTCACTATAGATCTCCTTCCTCTGTTAATGACGTAATTGGCAAGCTCTTCACATTGTTCTTCAAGGACTACGGCTAACGTATCCCGTTCAATCCGTGTGCGTTCGACTGCCATCAATCTTTCTTCCGGAGTTAAAGGATCTCTAACTGATTTTCGCGAACTGTGGTGGCTTCCGCCTAATCCAGTATCATCTGGTACTCCAGGGACTTGACCAGTTAAATTTGGCATAGTCCTACCAGTTGTCGATTCTGATGTAGCCATGATGAAGCCGAAAGGAAATTATTCAAGTTGACACTGCCAACAAAAGGCGGACAACTTTCGATGAAACGATGTAAATCGACGTGCCTGATAAGGTGTCGACGATTTATCTAAACGAAATGTAACGACGAACAAAATTTAAATCGACGCGCCTCAAAAGGTACCGACGATTCAATTAAAACGAAATACAACGATGAACGAAATTTAAATCGACGCGCCTCAAAAGGTACCGACGATTTAATCAACGCTAAGAGAGAAACGATGAACAAATTAGAATTTTAATTTCACTTTTATATTGATGACTTAATATCCATCAAAGGATAAATACATCAATCAGGAAAATTTATTTTCTGTTGACGATACGATGAGCCTTTTCGGGACGGAACACCTCGCTGGAAGCGACGTGACGGACGGCCTTGGTCTTCGTGTTTCGGATTCTCCAATTTCTTACTGGAGGTTCTTGTTCCTTCTCGACTTGGGGCTCTTCTTCCGGTTGATAGTCGCAATCACCAACTTCGCTGCGCACCGTGCAATCTTCTAATCGCGCAATGAACTCGTCCTCTTCGGATTCCGGATATCCAGGAGGTGTGATAGAGCGTTGCCGAAGACGAACTGGCCTGGGACTGTATGGATGATAAAAACGATCCTTTGGTGGAATGAATTCGGCAGGTTTCACGACGGCCGGACGAGACGAACGAGATGGAGGTTGCTTGTTGACAACCGGAATTCTGGATCTACTCTGACGATCTTGAGCTGGACGAGCTTTACAAAAGGAGATGAAATTTAAAAAACGCACGAAAATTTTAAATTTAGAAATTAAATACGATTAATTTCAGGATTCATTTTGGCAGCTTGTTGCCTTCTTTGTTCCACAATCCTGCGAGTGGTCTCTTCAGCTCGTTCATGAAAACCGACTTCTCTGTCAATTATGTGTTGACGTTGGAGAAGGGCTCGGCGGAATAGTTTTCTTCTAAGCTTCCACCTGGCCTTAGAGGCCGGACTGTTCTTCCCGCGAGGAATGGTGAAGCTGCAGATGGCTGGATGAAAAGGCGAAACCAAAAAATTCGATTAATTGACGGCCCTAAACAGGTATCGACAATTAACTGCACAAAAGAAACGATCCGAAGAAATGTAAATCGACGCGCCTAAAAAGGTTCCGACGATTTCATTTATAATAAACGAACGAAAAGATAATGCACGAACGAAACGATCCGAAGAAATGTAAATCGACGCGCCTAAAAAGGTTCCGACGATTTCATTTATAATATACGGACGAAAAATTAAGAATGACGATTCAAATCGACGTGCCAAAACAAGGTATCGACGATTTAATTGAATAATTACGAACTAGATCCGCTTTGCCGAAGCGATCTAGCAGAAAAAGACGCAATGACAAAATAGACGATCGATGAGTGAGCTGGATAGCTTTGTGTGGCGATCCAGCGACGAAAAGACGAGACGAATAATATACGAGGGACGATTATGAGCTGGGCAACTTTGCCGAAGCGATCCAGCAGCGAACGGACGAAACGAAAAGTAGACGAGGTACGATGATGAGCTGGATAGCTTTCGTGGCGATCCAGCGGTAAAAAGACGGAACGAAAAATATACGATGAACGATGACGAGCTGGACAACTTTGCCAAAGTGATCCAGCAGCAGACGGACGAGACGAAAGGTGGACGATTATCGATTATGAGCCGGACGGCTTTGCCGAAGCAATCCAGCAATAAACGGACGAAAGACGAGTCGAAGATTAACGATGAGTGAGCTGGACAGCTTGCCTTGTCGATCCAGCAGCACAAGAAGACGAATCGAAGGTATACGATGAACGATTACGAGCCGGACGGCTTTGCCGAAGCAATCCAGCAACAAACGGACGAAGCGAAAACGACGATGATGAGCTGGACAGCTTGCCGTGTCAATCCAGCATCAAAAAGGAAGAAACGAGAAGTAGACGCGCGATGATGAGTGAGCTGGACAGCTTGTTGTGGCGATCCAGCAGCAAAAAGGGACGAAAAGTCGGCGCGCGCGATGGAAAAAATGAAAGATTACGATGTGAACCACTTTGCCGTAGCGGTTCAACAGCAAAAAATATAAAACAAAAGTCGATGAACGATGATAAGCTGGATAGCTTTGCCAAAACGCTCCAGCAGAAAACGGACGATGGAAGACGCGAATGATGAAAAATTGAAGATTACGGCGTGAACGACTTTGCCGTAGCGGTTCAGCAAAAAGACACAGAAATTACGGGAAAATTACGGCCTGGCTCTTCTTTGCCGTAGCAAAAATGCAAAACAAAATTTACGGAAATGGTGATAACGGCCTGGCTCTTCTTTGCCGTAGCAGTACAGCAAAACACACACAAATTTGGGCAAATAAGAAGAAAGACGAGAAATGACCTTGGAATCGACGCGCCTAAAAGGTACCGACGATCCCACGACTGACCAACCTCAACAGATCGGACAAATCAGCCAAACGGATACTCACAAATAAATGAAGAAAAAATAGGCGGCACGGCCACCAAGATTCACGGCAACCGGATGATATGGGCCGATCAGATGCGCGAACACGGCCACAGGGATGACAACGGCCGTACAGCAAAAAACGACCGCGGGGATGGTGTCGGCCGAACAGCAACGCAGAAACCGGCCACGAGGGAAGATATCGGATGAACAGCAACGCAGAAACCGGCCAGGAGGGATGATAACGGCCGTACAGCAACGCGAAAAACCGACCGCGTGGAAGATATCGGCCGAACAGCAAAACGGGAACACGGGAACACGGCAGAAAAAACAGGAAACGGCACGGAAAGTTACCAGGCTGGTGATGACGATGAAATGACGGCAAGCACGATGGGAAGGCTTTCCCGGTCGATGCACCATAAAATGTTGGATAGAAAACTCGAACACAAGTTTTGCCGGCCAACTCTGCAGCAATCGCTGCACTGAATTGTATTCACAGCAAAAATACAATTAATCACGAACAGTACAAATCGATGGCTTCGGATGAAAGAAGCCGAAAACACACAATCAAATTCTGTCAAAGGACAGCACGAACAAACGAACAAAAATTGAAATAAACGACGACGATGAGGCTGACCATCCAATACGGCTGTTGCGGCCAGACTGGCGAAAACGAGGCGAAATTCCTTGGGCCTCGAATTAGGGGTAGGGTGACATAAACACAATAGAAAAGGGCGCGGGGGAAAGGGCGAGAAAAGCGCCACCTAGAACAAGTAAACGGGAGAGGGATGGGAAAACAAGTTTGGACTTGTCTTGATTTCCGGTCGAGACGAAAACGAAAAATAAACAAATGACGATCGGGCGCCAAACTTCAAATCACGACTCCGTCGTGAACAAATGTGGTACAACTTGTTATTCTCAACGCTATATAAGTAATTGATCGCCCCGCCCCCCCTCCCCGCAGTTAAATACATATGCGTGTGTTCATATTTCGCTTATTCTGACTTTAAATTTTGATTCAGCAAAAAAAGTTGACTTGTAATTTGAATTGTAATTTTCATTAATTTTCGTGGTTCAGCCGCATAGAAACGTGCGTGAAAGTAAAAATTCGTTCGCAGTTAATTACACATGCGTGTGTTCATTTTAGGCAAATTCTGACCCGATATTTCGATTCAGCGTCAAAAGTTGATTTAGATGTGTAATTTTCATTCATTTTGGTAGTAGCCTGCGGGATTTGGTTTTTAGCGATCAAATTTTTTTCTGAAAAAAGTCCGCCCTGTTACAGTAAGCCAGTTACTGCGCTTTTTTTTCTATAAAAAAAGTGTCGTAAACCAATAACTCCCGCAGGCTACCACCAATATAAATGAAAATAACAAATCTTAATCAACTTTTTACGCTGAATCGAAATATCAGGTCAGAATTTGCCTAAAATAAACACACGCATAAGTTATTAACTGCGAACGAATTTTTACTTTCACGCACGCTTCTATGCGGCTGAACCACGAAAATTAATTAAAATTACAACTTTTTACGCTGAATCGAAATTCGAAGTCAGAATAAGCGTAATATGAACATACGCATGTGTATTCAACTGCGAACGAATTTTGATTTTCACGCACGCTACTATGCGGCTGCACCACGAAAATTAATGAAAACTACGATTCTAAGTCAACTTTTTTCGCTGAATCGAAATTTAAAGTCGAATAAGCGAAATATGAACACACGCATGTGTATTTAACTGCAGGGAGGGGGAAAGGGCGATCAATTACTTATATAGCGTTGAGAATAACAAGTTGTACCACATTGTACAACTATACACACAAAAATTAAGAATAAAAGTATTTTGCAAACGTTTTTATATCTAAACCCTGGATTCAAACGATTTAATACAATAATAATTACAAACTAGCTATCAAAAAGGCACACTCAAATGGACTAGTCGACTCTCATAGACTAGTCGATAAGAATCGACTTTCCTCAGTAGAAAAAGTGACTGTGCGATTCGTCGCAATCTAGATTAAATCAGATCTAAAAATTTATTAACAAATGCTGTTAACGTTTTAATTAAATAATGCTTCAGTTATGTATATTCCTGTACCACTTTTGTAATGTATCCTAAGTATCACTAGTCCAGCAACCAGCACCAAGTGAGAGTATCACCTTTTTTAAATTTACCTTTAAAATCAACCGTTCATCAAAAATACACACGAGAATTTGAAATAAATTTATTCTGCAAACGTTTAAAATTCAAACCATACATTGAAACGATTAAATACAATAATCTACAAAAATACAAGCTAGCATTCAAAAAGGCACACTCTAAAGGAGAAGTCGACTCTTATAGACAGTCGATAAGAGTCGACTTTCCTCAGTAGAAAAAGCGACGGTGCGATTCGTCGAAAAGCATAGACGAGATAGTGTGCGACCAGCCTGTTCCTGTCACATATCTCTGTATTACCGTCTGCTGTAAATAACAGCTATTGAAATTCTGTCAAAAAGTAACAAGAACTCCGTTTGATCAAACGCCTGAATCGATTGCAGCCAAATTTTCAGAAAAAGATGTAAAAAATTGTAAGCTACCGATTACATCCATTGAAATGCAATTAAATTGTTGATTACAATCAATAATTGCAAAAAACTAGTGCATCCATCTATGTAGTGTTACGATAACTGCAAAAAGCCATCTGTGTAGTGTTACGAGAACTGCAAAAAGCCATCTGTGTAGTGTTACGAGAAAACTGAGGGTGCCCATGTAAAAACCATACCAATGTATACCACCATACTGTAAACGAAACTTTGACCAGTAAGGTTAGATCTATTGCCACGACATATGTCTTGGCGCGACGGTCGAAGCTGTCTATTGCCACGAAATCTGTCGTGGCAATAAAGAGAAAATTGTCTACTGTAGGCAGCGTACGTACGCCGCAAGGTACCCGAAGGGGATGTTAAGGGTACTAGTTGGTATATAGTAGTATTGGTATAGTTTTATAAAGGCAGCGGCTCTTCCCTAGCAAGACAAGTTTTCTGCTATCGAAAAACGGTTGATACAAGGTTGTAGATCTTTTTACGCTGATCATTTTTCATGTATGGTTTAGGGTGTGCAAATGAGCGGGAGTGCCCGTAAAACGCGTTCAAAGTTTCGAGTTTTACGGGGCTGACGCGCAGCCCACGCCGGCCAGAAAGGGGGTCGAGCGGGGGGGGGGGGGGTGGCGCGTACCCATGGCAGAGGGGTGAGTGAAGGGGGGTATACCTGGGCCATACTATAGGAAAACATGTTTCCCCATCTGCTCCCATGTCACCGGTGGTCTAATGGTCAGCAGCCAGGGCTGATATGTCGAAGGACCGAGGATCGAATCTCGGCCAAGTCAAAAAGAGAATTTCAAAAAGATTGAAGTTTTGAAATTTTAAAATGGGAATAGCATCAGTCACTGCTATATCATGCGGTCACATGTTGCATTACACAAAGCTATGTTTGTGGGGAGCTACCATACGGCTCATGCTTACCCTCATTTCACACATGTCAACGGTAGCCTTATGGTCAGCGACCCTTGCTGCCATGCTAAAGGTCCGGGATTCAAAACTCGGTTGGACTAATTCGATTTTTAATAAATTAAATTTAAAAAGCTTCCGGAGTTGATGGAAGTGGAAGATCGGAGTAACAAAGTACCGAGGATCGAATCACGACCAAGTCAAAAAATAAATTTTTAAAAAATTTTAATTTTTAAATTTTAAAAAGACAATAGCACCTGTCACTGCTATATCGTGCGGTCACATGTTCAATTGCATAAGTCAATGTCTTAGGTAATGGACGGCAAGCTATCATATGGCTCATGCTTTCCGTTTCGATATGTCACTGGTAGTCTATTGGTCACCAACCCGGATTGATGTTTCAAAGGATCGAGGTTCGTATCCCGGTCAAGTCGGTTAGGAAAACTAAGTTCAATTTTTGAAAAATTTAACTTGAAAAGCTTCCGGAGTTGGTAGATTGGAAGATAGATTGGTGAAGATAGGTATCTTCCACTTCCATTAACTCCGGTATCATGGTAACTCATGGTAACTCATCTGCATGGTATATCATGCATCATGGTAACTCTTCACGACCGCGAAAATATCGTGATGACTGTGGAGAGGACAATGGAAGAAAGTAGGAATGACGAAGAGCTTTTTAAGTTAAATTTGTCAAAAATAGAATTTGGTTTCATTTTGTGTGATTGTTTCGACCGGGATTCGAACATCGGTCCTTTAGCATGGCAACTCGGATTGCTGTCCATTAGACTACTGTTGAGATATATAGTCGAAGGGAATGCATGAACCGTATGGTAGCTAGCCATCGATAAGCTAAGACATTGGCTAATGAAATGCAACATGTGACCGCATGATATAGAAGTGACTGATGCAGTTGTCTTTATAAAATTTCAAAATTCAATTATTATGAAATATCTATTTCGACTTGTCGTTCCTCAAGAGAATGATATAGCAGTGACTGATGCTATTCCCATTTTAAAATTTCAAAACTTCAATTTTTTTGAAAATCACTTTTCGACTTGGCCGAGATTCGAACCTCGGCCCTTCGACATATCAGCCCGGGAAACATGGGCTAGTATAGTATGGCCCAGGCCGCCCAGGTATACCCCCCTTCACTGACCCCTCTCCCATGGGTACGCGCCACCCCCCTCCCCCGCTCGACCCCCTTTCTGGCCGGCGTGGGCTGCGCGTCAGCCCCGTAAAACTCGAAACTTTGAACGCGTTTTACGGGCACTTCCGTTCATTTGCACACCCTAAACCATGTATGAAAAATGATCAGCGTAAAAAGATCTACACCCCTGTATTAATCGTTTTACGATAGCAGAAAACTTGTCTTGCTAGGGAAGATGCCCTTAGTTTCCGGAAGAATGTAATAGGCAGAAATCGAGAAAGAGATGAAAAGCATATTTCCGCATGTTTCTATCCAAACATTGAATACAAATTCAATTCCAAAAAACCTAATATGATATGGCGCGGCGTAAGGGTAAGGCGTGACTTTGGTGCGGCGGAGGCTTCGCCCCGCCACCCCACGTCACACCGGATCTTGTTAAAATTAAATGTAAGTAACTACCTATCAGCACTTCTTTTACTGGAGATTGATAGCGTTCGGTGATAACATACAGTGACTTCTATTCTATCCTACAATATTACTCCAACAGGATGATAATTCTGAAAAGAAAAATAAGACAAGCTAGAGATGGTCCAACAATCAACGGCGGTACTATATGCTTTTTCTTCGATCCTGGGTCATTCTGGTCATATTCAATAGAGACGATGCTGTCTCCTACAGGAGTATTAGAACTAAAATTTTGATAATTAAAAAAATATGACATATGTTGGTTATTCAGCTGCATGTATTAAAATTTTTCTTGTTAACCTTCGACTTTCTTCCATCAGAACTGTGGGTAATCTAGTCGAAGAAGCTTCACTGTTCGATAGACTGGCTAAAGACGGTCCAACAATGAACGATGGCACGCTTTTTCTTCAAATTTGCGGCGTTTTCGTCATATTCTATAGAGACGCTGCTGTCCCAAAAGAGTTCCAGAACTAAAAGTGTTATTAATTACAATCAGTAAATTATCCAGCATGATGCCTTATCATTTGTCTTGTTAACCTGTGACTATCTTCAATCGTAACTGTGGGTCGTCGAAGAAGCATCAATATTCGATAGACAGGCTACAGATGGCCCAACAATCAACGAAAGATATGGCACTCAGACGTTTTTTTTCGTTCTCATATTCAGTAGAGACAATACTGTCTTCTATAGGAGTATCAGAACTAAAAATAAGTGTTAAAAGAGTCCGTGAAACAACTAAATTCATGACTTATTAGTTGTCAAATTACCTTCTAGCTTCTACTGGTTTCAGTGACTAGTAGGTTTTTTACAGGTTCTCCCATAAGTTCGTTTAACTGATGACAGCGTTAGCTGCGAAACGCCAGCTGGGACTGGGAGATCCTGTTGAAATCGATTAACGATAATTAGACAAATTATTATTGAAAAAAAATAACTATAGAAATAATACCCAATCGACTTTCAAATCTCTTAAACGCTGAGACCTTTTTTTCAGAACTAGGTAGTGAGTTCTTAATTGGAGTAGCTACTTCAATTTGAAGCGGTACAACCCGCGGGCGGTGGCCTACATATTTATGGAAGCGAGTGTACTACTACTTTGACTATCAATTTTATTTTATCATACGGGCTTCAAGTCGATTGTCACGTTACGTTTATATCCCTGTCAGCTGTCACATGTCTCTGTATCATCGTCTGCTGTAACAGCTATTGAAATTCTGTCAAAAAGTAACAAGAACTCCGTTTGATCAAACGCCTTAATGGATATCAGCCAAATTTTCAGAAAAGATTTAAAATATCCTCAGCTACGTAGTAGAGTTATTGAAATGTAATAAAAATGTTGATTACAATCAATAATTGCAAAAAACTAGTGCATCCATCTATGTAGTGTTACGATAACTGCAAAAAGCCATCTGTTTAGTGTTACGAGAACTGAGGGTGCCCATGTAAAAACCATACCAATGTAAACCATACTGCAAACGAAACTTTGACCAGTAACCCTTCGGGTAATTGCCACGATACGCCTATACTTCCTCTCTGATCTCTCATATCGCGGCAATAACACGAATTTTGTCTATTGTCACGACATGCGTTTTCGTACTAAGTTCCACAGAAGATGTTTAGGAAAACTACTAAATAGGGTAAAACTACATGTGCATAATTCCCGCATCATTTTTCTTGTCAATTATCCCGTGAAACTCAACCTTTGTTGTAATCTCCAAATAAAAAATTATCCTCTCGACGGAGAATCGAACGCCATGCTATCGCATGGTGGCATTCATCGCTGCCCATTCGGTTATCACTGCTGGACAATATCTGTAAAAAACTTGACATAAATAACCTAACCTAACCTAACCTAACTTAACCTAACCTAACTTAACCTAACCTAACCTAACCTAACCTAACCTAACCTAACCTAACATGCGTGAATGTCTAATTTAAAAAAAAATTATGTCGTGGCAATAGACAAATTTCATGTTATTGCCACGATATGAGAGTTCAGAGAGGAAGTATAGGCGTATCGTGGCGTGTCGTGGCAATAGACAATTTTATGAGTCATAGTTTCGACCGTATTGCCACGACATCATGTCGTGGCAATAGATTTGGTAACCCTTTTTCGGGTAACACGACATTAAATAAGAACTTTGGGTGTTTGGTTGATAGATGGTATATGAGTCAAGTCGGCTTTATTCCCCTTCTCCGAAAATTAAAATAAAACTTAAATCTTTTTTCATTCTAAGTTTCGTTACAAATGCTTTACGTAGTTGGAATCGCCTTTGAAAGCTCTATTTAACGGTCTATTTTTACTGAATGTTTCTGTAAAAAAGCCCACCTGACAGCCTTTAACACGGCGAGATTGGACTGAGTCCTTAATAATTAATATAAAGTAGTCCAAGGTAGTGGTGAGTGCCCGGGTGTGGGAGCAGGAAATTTATATGAGGTAAAAAAATTTAAAATATGATCAGCTAGTAAACATTTATTTTTTTTTACGCGTTCATGCACACCGTGTTTTCTCATACTCTTGCAAATATTCTGAGACACTTGGTAGTGCCACTAAACGCTTATTATTACCGTCAATATTTAAAATACCGTCTAGAAGTAATGAGCTTAAGTTTAGAGGAGATAACTCAGAGACAAGGAAAAAGGTGATAAAAGTTGTGTCTAGCGGAGTTAAGCAAACTGCAATCGTTTCGAGAATTGAACGTTTTATTGTTTGGTGTTTTGTGAATATAAAGAAAATGTCTTCGATAATAGTTGAGAGGGAACCAAGAATATAGCATTTTGAAAGCTTCACCCAACAAAATATAGTTCGACCAAAAATGTCTCACTGATCAGGACAGGGTGTTGTACGAAGATAGCCTTTGCCAGACGGTAAGGTTTGTTGTTCCACCCCTGCGGGAAAGAGTTCAGCTAAATCCTCGTCTTTAACCGTGGGCAATACCATACAATATGTCCCATGCTGTTCACATTTTTCGGAAGATAAACAATGGTTAATTTTCCAAACATAGTCATAAAACATACCATATCATAAAACAATTTTTAATCGTACTTTCCAGTCAGCCGGAGTAGCAACTTTATACTTGGCCGTAAGCTGCACAGAATCAATCACGCGTAAAATTTCGCTGTAATAAAAAATCAACATGACCTTATTAATAAATGAATACATAATTTCAAATATTTTAACAGTAGCTTTAGTCTTTACTCAAAGTTGCGGCCAGTTGTAGCAGGATAGAGCAAGGATAGTTTCAGTCTTTTGTCAGGTCCAAGAAGGAATACAGCACGACAAGTCAAAGGCATTCCAGTGGCATCTTTTTCATCTGGATCAATCATTCCAAATTGTATAGCTAACTCTCTTTTTTCATCAGCAATTATTGGGAAAGTAAATTTGTCCACTTTGGAATGTGCTCTAATATCTTCTATCCATTTCAAGTGAGATTCAACACCATCACATGAAAGAGCAATCAGCTTAACATTTCTTTCTTCAAATTTGTCTTGAAGCTGGGCAAATCTACCAAGCTCTGTAGTACAGACAGGTGTAAAATCAGCAGGATGGGAAAAAAGAAGGCCCCAGCTGTTGAAAAATTAAAATTATTGCAAATTTAAATACTCAATGTATAATATGCTCTAATTTTACGAATCTCCAAGCCACTCATGAAATTGGACTTGTCCTTGAGTAGTTTCAGCTTCAAAGTCAGGGAATACGTCTCCCAAATTTACCATTTTAAATAAATAGCTGTATTTAAAAAAGACTTTAGATTTACTCACATTTTGAAACAGATGTCATTATGACACAATATTTGGGATTTAATTAATTTTTCTTTACCTAATTGTTAGCCGTAAATTAAAGTTCGATACAGCGATAAGGATAAGTGATCGAAATAGTGTAGACGTGTGAAAAGGAAATGAATGAAAAGGAAAATCAGGAACACTAAACAGGCTGTGTTGCGTTGTGATCGTTGTGACAGAGACTACGAATGTAAAGACTGAAGTCGGTCCCATAAGCCTGAGAGGAACAGCTTGGGCGATGCCTGAGCTTGCCGCTAGGGCGCAGGTCAATAGAGCTGGAGAATAGGCCCCGTTTCCCTACTGATTACGTGCTTCACACACACGGGATTTGCGAATGTTCTATTATTATTATCCATTGCCCTTCACGATGACCCGTGAATTATTTCATAATATTTGAAGAATTTGAGGGTTAGTTTTTCCAAGACCGGTTTTTGAAATGGACGGTGGGCGGGCTGTCCTGCCCGAGCTCTGGTGAAAAGCCGGCGACCCTCAACTAACCCTCAAATTCTTCAAAAATTATGAAATAATTCACGGGTCATCGTGAAGGGCAATGGATAATAATAATAGAACATTCGCAAATCCCGTGTGTGTGAAGCACGTAATCAGTAGGGAAACGGGGCCTATTCTCCAGCTCTATTGACCTGCGCCCTAGCGGCAAGCTCAGGCATCGCCCAAGCTGTTCCTCTCAGGCTTATGGGACCGACTTCAGTCTTTACATTCGTAGTTTCTGATAATACGGATAATATATGGAGAGACGTTGTCGACTCGTTGGATCGTCGCTGTATTTTCTGTTTTCTGTTTTTTTTTTATTAACCTAACCCAGCAGCAAATGACCTTCAGAGATGTTGCCACAATGCTTTCATTAGGCATTCATTTATAATTAGTTCACTGACGGCATGCTGACGCAGTGACATTAAATCTAAGAACGACGCACGTATAAACCTTTAAAATAATAACAAAGACAACCATGAACCATCATATTAATGGATCGCGTCACCGATCAAATTTAACAGACCACGAAATCACTAGATTAGTAGATTCGTTCGTAGCTTATTAATGTTCTATGCGTGCAGTTACTTCATTGCACAAAACCTGCTTTTAACAATCCAAAACAAATGGTAGATAATAAATTTATATTTTTTGCTTATTAACTGTAACCACTAAGTGCTGTAGTAGAAGAGAAACACAAAAACAAGACATTCTGCATTAACTTATCAAGATCAGTAAATGGGGAAGCTGAAATTTATATTAAAAATATCGGTGCTACGTGTTTTACGTTCGATTTTGTGACTATGTCAGTGATAAACTTCAAGCCAAATTGCAAACCTATAGGCAAAACTATAAGGCCGATGAGGTAAACAAAGTATGAATAAGGTGGAGTGGAACCAATTGGGCAGATCCAAATTCCATGTCTGTATCCATCCCTCCAATGATGAGTCCAAGTAGCAGTAACAATAATTACAGACATTTTGAGAAGACAGATGGAATGAATTATGATGGAAAGTAAGGCCAATAGTAGAGCAACAACTGTAAACAGACTTGTGCAATGTAAAACTGGTCTGTGAGGCAGAGATGTAGCTTCCTGTAGAAAATGGGATTTACTCAGATTAAAAAACTTAAACTGGAATTTGTATGAATATTTACTTCAAGACTGGTAGTTCCAACAGCCAAAAAATGATCAATATCAATTGAAGAAGCCATTGATCCGCATATAATAATGGCAACAAAATTAATTCTTTTATTGAATGACACATTGTCTACATAATTCCACGAAAGTGATGCTATAAGGAAATGAGTGGCACTATCAGTTATGCATTTAAGTAGTAACGATATGTAGGGGTACATGTACTGGGTGATAGTATCCCCAGCTATAGCTGTAACTGGTATTACAAAAAGGTTAATCCTTTTATAATGCTTCATTTTCTTCATTTTACTCTTCATTTTTCCCGACACAAAATTTAACGGAATTCTTATGGAAAACTGGTTGCCATATAAATTAAGTTTAAACAAAAATTACGTCTCACTTTAAGGCATAATATATACAGATAGCAAAGCAAATTGGGCACTTCTGTTTACGATTTCCCGATTTAATTTTTCTTTATTAATAATGGTTAGAGACGGTATATTATATTTGTTTTGCTGGTTTGTTTTGAAAAGACGGGCAGTTGCCATATTGCCCCTAAAGGCTAAATTATACTATCTTTATTTTATTCGTAAAATAATTTTGATACATGTCAATTTAAACTTCTTTAAAAATTGTAATTATTTTAATTAAATTTTTGGAAGTTAGATATTAACGATTTCTGACTTTATATCTTTTTATTTGTTTCTGACTTCATTGCGCGATTGCATCTATTTTGAAATTATGCAACGTTTTAACAATAGGCTTCTCCAAAAAACTGCACTGAAAGTTTTCCGAGAAAACAAACCTGGATGCGAATTTAAAGATTTTAAAACAACGTTCCAAGACAGAAACAAAAATGGTTAGTTAATTTGAAACAAAAACGCTTCCTGCTGTTGGAATTGATAAGTTAATGTATTTTTCCTATACCACATTTTTAGTCTCACACGATCTTACTAGTCCAGCCCGGACCCAAGCCGGAGACGAGAACGTATTCTGATTATGAATCAGTAAACGAATGTATGGAAGGTGTTTGTAAAATCTACGAAGAGCATTTAAAAAGACTGAATCCAAACACTCCTAGCATCACATATGATATCAGCCAATTGTTTGACTTCATTGATCAGTTGACCGATCTCTCCTGCCTAGTGTAAGGGCTCATTTTATATTATTGAAAAGACACCTTTTGAATTAATGATTAACCCTTAAAAAAATATAATTTTCAATTATTTATTTCATTTCATTGATTTAAATTCTTAAAGGGAACTAATTCCATGTTTATTTTTATTTCAGGTACCAGAAGATCAGCAATACTTATGCTCCATACAATAAGGACTGGATTAAAGAAAAAATCTACATTTTGTTGAGACGTCAAGCAGCTAAAGCTCCTTAATGGGAAATTTCATTCATCTTTCCGTTTATACTTCTGTTTTTCTCTTAACCCCGAAATTGTGACGTTCAATAAAATGTTTCTGACAAAGAGGCAGAACAATCTTAAAACTGTAAATGTGTTGGAAATTGCAATGATTAATTTTATTTCTCCAACTTGTTTTGAAACAGGTTAAACCTCTTTTATCACATTTTATAATATTAAGCTAAGGCCTAAGGCACGGATATGCGTCATTCGGACGTCATTTTCGTCATTCAGTCTAAGGGTCTAAATAAATGAATGTCGCAAATCCTACCAAGTACAAGTAAATAAATATGTTAATTGTTTTTTTTATTTGTATGATGATGTTTTGTTGAACTTTATTACTTAGGCAGAGATCATTTAAAGGGGACAATGATGTCCATGAAATAATTCTCTAGAAACAGTGAAACTTACATGGAAGACCATCTAGAAAGCTTAAAGAGAGTAATGAAACATCTGTTGTGTCGGCTGCAATGGTGTGTGCTGTACATGTGTGCATCGTGCATCCAGCTTATTTATAGGTATAAAATTGAGCAAGTTTAATTTACTTCCTATAAGAAGCAACCAATTCAACATGGAACGATTTCTCGTAATGAAGTCGCTGAAATTATTTAGTCGTGCAATATCGACAGTTTCAAAACCAGAGACAATCACAATGCCAAGAAAATGGCACAAAAAAATGGTAAAGGATTTAAACGAAAGACAAGAACAGGATAAATTGAATAAATCTTACAAAGGAAATCTCAAGGTTGGTTCAAAAATTTAAAAATGTTATGAATTTGTTCACTTTGATTTAATTTATTTATTCTTAGGTATGTATAGTTTCTTGCAAAGATGCCAATTTAAACCATTATTCAGGACAATCTTATGGGTATTATAAATTGTTGATTGAATGTAAATAAAATAGTATGTTTATTCTTAGTTATCTCCATGTTGCAGGAAATTTGATAAAGTTCCTTTGACATCAAGAAGTTGGGGTCATCGTAAAACAAATGGAGATCACTTTGTCATCAACAGTCAAGGGCCAAATCCTTCTATACTTAGAGATGAAGAAAGTGATTTCAGCAAACTTCTTATCAGTGAATTACTTACTGAAAACTTGACAAAGATGGGTTGCACTAAACCTACTGTTGTACAGAAGTTAGCAATTAAATCAGGTTATAAATTATGATATATTAAGTTTTATATGTGATAATAACTTTTTTTCGTTCAGTTTACAGAGGTGAAAACACATTGATAGCTGCCGAAACAGGCAGTGGAAAAACCCTTAGCTATCTAGCTCCAGTCATCCAAAAGATTTTGGACTACAAAATGTCAAAAAATGTTGTTGAAGGATCTTCAGCAAAGCCACTTAACGCCCCTTTGGGTCTTGTAATAACCCCAGGTCGAGAATTGTGTGAGCAAATCAGTAAGGTTTGTCAGTCTTTAATCGAAAATCTACCTATCAAAGCACAGTGCGTCACTGGAGGACGACTCAAAAGAGACATGTTGAACGCCGAATTCGCAGAGGTTGACATATTATTTTCCACCATTGGCGCCATCAGCAAGTTGACAACCAACCACATTGTCCGTCTGGATCAGCTGAAGCATTTGGTGCTTGATGAAGCCGACACTCTACTAGACGATTCCTTTAATGAGAAAGTTTCCCACTTTCTCCGCAAATGTCCACTGCAAATTACTCGTCCGACTGAGGGAGTGTACCAAGGTGTACAGGTGGTGATGGCCAGCGCAACAATTCCTCGCAGCGCCGAAGAAATTTTGTCCCAGGTCATTCCTTTCAGCAGTTTCAACAAAGTTACCACCCAACAACTCCACCGTCTCTTGCCTCATGTTCCACAAAAATTCGTTCGGATCTCTCATTTAGATAAGCCGGCTCGTCTCTTGGAACTAGTTAAGAAGGATGTTTCGCGGAATCTTCCCGTTATCGTTTTTAGTAACAGATCGGACCGTTGCGACTGGGTGTCAATGTTTTTGAATGAAAACGGAGTTTCATGTGTCAATCTCAACGGTAACATGGCGCAACATTTCCGGGTTGGCCGATTCGAAGAATTTCTGACTGGCAAACAAATGGTGCTCAGCTGTACAGACGTTGTGTCCCGCGGATTAGACACTACAAATGCCCACCATGTAGTCAATTACGACGTTCCAAATAATATCAGCGACTATATCCACCGATGCGGCCGCGTTGGACGCGTGGGCCGCCCTTCCACTGGAATAGTGACCACTTTCGTTTGCCATCCAACTGAAGCTGAACTCGTACAGAAAATCGAATATGCAGCGCGAAAAACCCACGAAGACGAACTACCAAACGTCAACGCAAACATTAAGCGTCTCATTAATAGCCAAGTGTTGAAAAAACACGATAAATCTTTGCTTGTCTGATTTTTAGATTGAATTAAGCGTTTATCCGATGAATACATTGTGATGTTTTTCAACAGATATCTTGTTTGTTTCTCTTTTTTTTTCGTTTGCTCTGGTATTATTCCGTTTTTTTTTAATTATTATTATTATTAATATTATTCGTTTGCTCTGGTTTTATTTCAACAAAATTCGTTTTCTATGTGAAAAGGTCTTCGTTAGATGTCTCTTCTCATTTCATTGGACAAGGTCCGAAGTCTTCTGCTCGCTGCTCAGTCACGACCGTCACACACGTGTGCATCAGTCTTCGTTTAGACGTTAACCTAGGGCGTACCAAAATACTTTAGAATTTTTAAGTTCGTGGTTGGTATCTATTTAGTTTGAGAGATATTTTTTTAAAATGCATTTAAAACATTTATTGGATAATTTAGATGGCGAAACGAATGATTGTTGATTGCGACGCCGGAATGGATGATGCGAGTGCTTTGTTTTTAGCGACCAAAGCTCATAAAGTTGGAGTCGTCGAGCTTGTTGCCATAACAACGACGCACGGGAACACCACCCTGTATATACGTTTAAAAGCTATTTTTATTCTTTTTCGTTCGTACGCAAATATTCTTGAACTATTTTCGTTCATCACAGTAATAATGTTGTAAAAAATGTATCGAGGACTTTAGCAGCTGCAAACCTGAATCAAGTGAGAATTTATATATTTTAACAACTTAAGTGTATATGTTTACATGTGTTAGGTGATATTTTCAACGTGGTCAGATTCCGATTTATAAGGGTGCGCACACGTCCCTTGTTGAACCCATTGACCTGGACGATCCATATCACGGGAACGATGGATTCGGTGACAGCAATCACGACGAGGAACCTGATCTGCGGAACGTCCAGCAAGAACACGCTGTAAATGCTCTCGTTCGTATGGTTAGGGAGAATCCAAGTAAACAAAATAGGTTATTGTGCTCATACTGCACTGGACAGTTTCAACCAAATTTCAACAATTTTCTTTTTTTTTTTTTTTCTTTTTACAGATGAAATTTCACTCGTCGCTTTGGGTCCACTTACTAATTTAGCGTTAGCTATGCGTCTCGATGATCAATTTGCTTCCAACTTGAAGGAATTATACATAATGGGGGGCAATGTTGAGGGTAAGGTTGTGCGGAGATGCGTACCCGAGTTACAAGAATAATTCTGAAATCAATTCGAATGAACAGGAATCGGCAATATCACCGTGTCTGCTGAATTTAATTTCCATTGCGATCCAGAGGCCGCATACGTCGTTTTACAGAACACCAAATGCCCGACTTACATTGCTTCCTGGGAACTCTGCTTACACAGGGCAAAGCTGGATTGGGTATGGGAAATCGTTCTTCAATTTTGTTGATCAATTATAATTTGTATTTACAATTTTTTAGGATTGGCGGATGAATGTTTACGGAAAAGTAGATAGTCCTCAGTGTCGGCTGATGAATAAGATCGAAGCGCAATCTATCGCCCAGAAATACTTCGACACTTATATGTAAATCAATGATAAGCAAGCCTTCTTAATCGAATTCGGTATTAGCTTTTTGTTGTTTGTTTGTTTATTTTAGTGTTTGCGATCAGCTGGCCGTGGCTGCCGTCATCGACCCCCGTTATGTGACACAAAAATCGCTCCATTACGCCACGGTTGAGCTGAGTGGGAACTTCACTCGCGGGCAAATGGTCGTCGATTATGGGAAAAAGATTGTCGGAAAGACACCCAACGTGTACTTGATAGATCGCGTGGATATCGAACTCTTCAAGAAAATGATGCTTTGGTCCCTGGACGCCCCCAGTGTCGATTACACGCCACCACCAGCAACTGAGTGAACGATGTGCCACTGTCTTTTAACATCATTTCAAATTTATTCTGTATACTGTTACAATATATGAGTATCAGACCGAATAGCCTATCGGAACTATCTTGCAATCGTAAGATGCAAGATAGTAGATCGTTGTGCACTTACGATTGCACTATTCTTGTCCTTCGAGAGAAGATGGTAGTTGAATGCAGTATAGCCGTCATATATGACTGTCGTGAACCACAGAAATCTGAATCACACCAAGCAACGAATTGGGTAATTGAAATTAAATCTGTATGGTTGTGCGCAACAGGTGGGCATTGTGTACAACGAGAGCTCTTTTGTTATATTGAAGTTCCGTTCGCTTTCAGATTAATGGGTTCCGCTCTTTCTTGATGAAGAAGTAGGTTACCGGTAGTCAATGCTGACATTGTGGCCTTGATTATTCTAAATAGGAATTTGCCATACTTAGTCTTCAACACTGGAACCGGTCGGTGCAAACAAAATCTTAAATGAAATATGGCCTGCCTATGAACAAGCAATATTTTGTAAACAGCTAGGTGAAGGACAGCAGGGCTTGTCCTTTGTTACTAAAGTTCCTGATTGACTAATGGAATGCACTTGACAGGAAATCCAGGAGAAAACACACACACACACACAAAATGAGCTGACTCTTGGAGAGAAAAAAAAGGAGTCATATAGCTTCCTATAGCTATGGTGAAGTAAAGGACCAAACAAATCAGCTTTTCTCAAGATTATTGTAATCCATTTTAGAAGGATTTTTAGCTTTCGGTGGACATAACATAGTGTATAGCGCGTTTCACTAGTAGGCTAGTAGTAGCAGTGGGAAAGTAAAACCTTTTTGGTATACACGCACTGGTCGCCATCACTACATAGCTACATTTATATGATAAGATCTCTATGGTAAATGGTTGCCAGTTGCCTGGATTGCTGGCTTATTGGGGGAACTATACTATAGGCTACATTGTTGATTACATTTCCCAAGACATTTTCAGGATTCTATTTTTTTTTCTTCTGATATGTGCGGGTTGTCTGCAGATGGTGTAAGCTCTTTAGAAGCTGACTGGGCAATTTGTGGCAAGTGAAATTCTACACCTATAAAGGTGGCTGGTGTTTGAACCAAGAGACACTTTTTGTTGTTCCACAAGAGTTGTTTGTTGGTCGCTTCCGTAGTAATTACATATATTGAGTGATGTCGCAACCAACCGTTTCAATTATGAATAACGGGGAAGAAAAAGCAGACAACCATGCACGTCCGCAGAGTAGGCAACGATATCCAAAGCAAATATTGCATTGCGCCCGTTGATCCTTTTTGGCACGGATCATCAACCTACACTCCTACAGCTGCTGTGGTTCACTGTGCCACGATTGACTCGACAGTTTCCGAAGTGATTTTTCAATATTAATCCGCGGTTGTGTGTGTTATCCGATGTTCTTCCTTTTCTCCCCAAAACTGTTCCGCACCCAGCGACACGAAACAGTGGGGGCAGACAGATAATAAATGTTTTATGCCGGTCATAAGTCATTTCGTGAAATATAGATATTTATTTCTTCTCTGCTGTGTATAGACGCTAGATGCCTCCAACAGCAATACTATAGATGAAGGAGGGGGAAAAAAGGAGCTTAAAGCTAAAAGGAATGTCGTCGTTTTGTTTCCCGTGGATTGACAGTCGTGTCGCCTTGGAACGCGGAACGTGATGAATGTCGTTTTTTTTCTTATTCTTTCCCGTGTGTCGTCTACAGCTATAGGTTTTTTTTTTTCTTTCTTTTTCTTTTTTGGCTTTTGCCTATTTTCTTATTAAGCCGTTTTCTTCTTTTTATTTTGTCCTTTTTCTGCCTCTGTCTTGGTTGCTGTTCCTTCCGTCCAAGCATCGCGATTCGCTGTTCTGGAGCGAATAATAACGCGTCGGCTGTTGCGGACGTCAAGCAATAAATCGTTCGTGACAACAGCGGAAAACTCCCGCAACCATTAATATTTATCGGCGCGTCTCTTTTCTCCCCCCCCCCCCCCCTCCCCTCCACCCTCAGAAAAAGAAAAGGGTGGTGGCGAGATGGTGCGGTGGGAGGTATATAGAGGCTAAAATGGATAAATAGGGAGGAAGAACTAGATGGATGTAGTTGTGATTCCGGCTCCAACAAGAAAAAGAAGAAGAAAGAAAAAGAGGGGAAGAAAAAAAATAATTCCGCGGTCGGTGGCGCGCGCGTTCATTCTTCCGGAACGCCGGAACGAAATGGCTGAAAGCTCTGAAAAGCTGAAAACCAGCGTCAGCCGTTGGTGGTTGGCTGCTGGCTGGCTCAAATCCTTCACTTATTTTACGGCACATCCTTGATGGAACGACAGGCAACATCAGCATTCAGCAATCTCAGCGCGGTCCTCAAAGAGTTAGGCCCGGTTCTCGTTGTCAATAGATACAAGGCGTAATGATCTGATGACGAGCTCAAAAGAACATCGTCATTCATCAATGTCCCAACCGAAAACATTCATCCTTCCAACGTGATGCCCTCCCACCACCATCACCTCCTACATACTCTTATTTTATATTATTATTTTTTTACTTTGTACGTGTATTTATCGATTAGGTGCACTCCATGTGTGCGGTCGTTTCAATAATCCTTTATTCCTCTCTCGCCAAGCAGATTGGCAGCCAAAATTTGTTATATAAATTTTACTATTAATGCCCGCGCGATAAATACCAATGAATCTGAATTTTAAATTCCGTTTTTATCAAGTCGCCTTTCGACGGTATACTGTGTGACTCGAGCGCAAGTATCATTACAAGTCGACGACGTTATGAGGGTGCAAATGACCTTTCATTAACCCTTTTTCACATTCATCCAACATATTGGATGGCCCTTCTCACGGACCCATCCTGCATGGAGAGGCCTGCTCACGAGCGAACCTCTAGGGCTCTTTGATGAATGTGAACTCATTACAGGCCCTTTTGCTTTGATAAACGGATCGAGTGAGGGAATTAAACAAAACAAAACAAAAAGAAAAAGAAAAATGAAATTTCCGGGTAACAGATTGTTGAATCAGAAAACTTCTCCGTCAGCCCAGAAGGTCTCGAAAGGTAATACGCCAGGAAGGCAACACGACACAAGAAAAAGACGAAGAAGACGGACGACAAAGGAGATGAAGAAGAAAAGGTGCAGCAAGACAAATGAGAGGCCATTAAGAAAGCCCGAAAGAGCTCGCAGGGATGGCCGTGAATTATTCCAAAGTCGCTTTCCTCATTTATATCTATGAAGTGTTTTAGAAGAAAGAAGAAGAAGAAGAAAAAGAAGGAAAAACAAAACAGAATGGCCGTGTTGTTGAGGAATGCGACCCTAAACTTATTTTCAACTCGGCTGCTGGTTGCATCAAATAAGGGAAATCCGTACGATTCGAATAGAAATAGCCACCGATTTCAATTCTTTTTTCCGTTTGGTCTTTATATTTCGCTCAAAATGGTAATGGAACGAGACCCGAGTAAACAAGGTAAACATTCCCATTGCAGGATATGTTCACTATAGACTTGTGTACACAATCCGTGCCATAGAAATGTTTCGACTATATATTCAGCCCATTTGGCATCTTTCTTCTATCAAAAATACGCCAGATTTATTCCTTTTTTTCTCTTGTTTTGTTTTTGTTTGGTTTTTTGTCTATTGTGAATGACTCGTACTGCGATTAGCTATTATGCAATCCACGTCGTTTGTTATTACCTATTAACATTATCAAACCTGATTTTTAGTTTTGAAAGAAAGGGAATTGCTTATCCTTATATTGCGAAGAAAAGTAAATGTAATGGCTATCAAGTGAAGTTGCGGGTAAAAGTACGAACGATCACAAACCGCAAAGGGCGGATGAACGTGGAAGTATAAGAAATCGTAAATCACGTACACTACACCGAGTCACCTCTCTCTCTCTCTCTCTGTATGAAAGATGATACTCTTTTCTCCATGACGACCATCTCCAGCAGCAGCACTGTGATAGAGGAGGTGGAAAGGAAGTACTTGGGAAATCATTCATCAAGAAGAGACGCCATTACTCCATCCATTAACGGTAAAAAATTTTCAAAAATATCATAGAAATAGTATACGTATAGAAGTATATATATTCGCTTGGTGTTTATTTTATTAGTTTTTTTTTTCGCTGGCGTGATAAATCATCCCGTATAGCTAGTTGCTGTGCGTATACACTTTTGGGGGAAAATTACACAGTTTGTGATGGGGGCTGCAGCTGGAGTGGTTAAGAGGGATCAAGGGAATAAAGCCAGACACACACACACATATATATAGAAAGTGGGCGTAGGAGAAAACAACAAATTAAATTCGTAAAAAAGAAAAAAAAAAGGGAAAAGCGACGATCGCAATGCCCTCCCACACACCAGCCCCCGGAAAAAGTTCAAAGATGAAAAAGAATCCTTAGCAGTGGTGGGCCATCATCTTCTTCGGTTGCCATCCGATCGATTGGGCGAAATCAATGGATCAACAGTAGCAGAATAAAAAGAGGAGGCGTACATATATATATTCCGGTGTAGTAGAAATGAAGAAGCCTTACTGTTGGGAAAAGCAGCAGCCCGCCCTTTAAATGACGTCGAAGTCCTTGCAGTGCATTTTTTTTTTTTTGGGGGGGGGGGGGGGGGGGGGCGGCTGATTGAGGTCCCGACTTTAGTGACTCGGCGTTCACCGCTGAGGCGACACACCATCAGTAAGACTTTGAACCGATCGATGGCACGCGAAACCCCGCGCCCTAAACGGCCCAAAAGTTCATGCCGACCAATCCCCAAGGTACGGATTTGTAACCGACATTTTCTTTTTTCTTTTTTTTTTTTTTTAGTTCGCCCAACCCACCCCTCACACCCAACGACCTATTTTAGTCTGCGTAATAATAATAATAACAGAGAGATCATCTTCTTCGGCCATCATTTAATAGCCGTAGTGCTGTACACGTCTTGATGGACGGGCGCAAAGTCAAAAGTTCTTGGGCTGGCCCGTCACCACCACCACCACCACGGCGACCCCTCTCTTGCCCTCTCTTCTCTTTCTTGTTGTTTGTTATTATTCCGTCCGCAACTCTCCCCCCAAAAGTTTAAGGGCTTTTCTTCTTTCTTCTTCTTTATGTAACTCTATGAATAATTCAAATGATTTGGACTCCCAAAAGACGCGCGGAGGCCAATAGCTGCTGTTGTAGCAGCAACTAAAGAAAAAGAGTGTCGTCGCTGGTTGCCTGACTGATGGCCCCATCGCCCTTGAACTTTTCCTCTTGTCACAGGCCAAAAAGGACGAAGGCGGACGAAGGGAATCTACACAACAACATTGGACACCCCCCTCCAATAGACACACACACGGGCGGGACAAATGGAATACATGCAGTCCCCAACGAGGAAAGATCGAACCAGATAAACGACTCAGAGCTCCTGGGTTCTCTTACTGCTGGCCCAGCTCCTCTCTATAGCATCTTGTCTACACCTCCTCGACTAACAAATTCTGGCCGTTTTTGATCTGCTAGTCTTACGCGCCACTTTCTACAACGGGGAAAAGTTGGAATTTTTCGCCAGTTTTCTTTTTTTTTTTCCCTCAAACGGTTGACGTGCAATCACCGGGGACCGGCGTGATAATGGTGAGGGTTGTGTGTACAGCGGACGGATAATAGACGGACAAAATCCACAAGAGAGAGCCAATAAATATCGCTAAGAGTATATATACGATCCAAGCAGAGACCGATCCATCACAACCAAAGTATACTATACAATTTCTATTATGTATGAATGCGTTAAACACATAGGGACGGGACACGGAGAGTTAGACGAAGAATTTTTAATGAATAGGTTCGGTGTTGCTGTGTATATACCGGTTCGGGCATGTTGTTGAATTTAATTTAAAAAAAAAGAAAGAGAATCAAAAGGGAATAATCATTCAAGAAAAAATAAAAGTAAAATTGGTATTTTCTGTAGAAATAAAAGAAATGAGGGAAACGACGACGTAACTGTATAGCGCGGTAGGCGTAACCGATCCTCGGGTCTCTTTTCTTTTCTTCTCTCTTTGGCGTTTTGTTTGAGCAACGCCGAATGAATAGCCCGAGAGCTTCTTTGCTGCTTCGCCGGCCGTTCGTGTGTCGTGTGTGAAGAAGAAGAAAAAATATTTTTTCCCCCCATCATACTGATAGGTTCTTTTCGTTTCGTTTTTTTTTTTTTTTTCTTCTCTCTCTAGAAAAGTTCGTGACGGAGCGGGATTTTCTGTTTATTCATAAGAAACTTTTCTCTTCTTTGACATAACAGGGGAGAATCTCAGCCTCCACCAAAGTGGGAGAGAGAGTGCCCAAGTCATCATCGACACTGCCGTACACTATCACCACCACTACAACTATATAACCGCACCACTTTGGCTTTGCTATTTAAGAAAATAATGCCGGGCTTTATTTCTTCTTCTTCTTCTTCTCCCTCGTCCGCTTTTCCTTGTGTTATTATATATATCAAAGTTTGGCCAGGAGCCGGATGGTGTTGACAGGTCAGACAATTTCCTTAGCCAAAAAGGAGAGCAAAAAAATAAATAAATAAATAAAAAAAAATAAAAAAGAGAAGGAAAGCCAACAGCCAATAGATGTGTGTATGTACACATTGAGCTGTAATGTCTATAAGAAAAAGGCCGAAAAAAACGCCGTCGGTGATAGATCAGTAATGAGCCTGTTTATAAAGGCGTCGCCAACAGAGTAGAGCGCCCATACATCGCAACGACAGCTGGTGATGAGATATGGATAGAACGCGTGAACTGACGTCAGCCCTTCATCACGCACTCAGGATTAAAGAAAAGAGAAGCTAATGGCCAAGAAAGGATAAAGTAATACGTACCTAGTAACTTTATTCGATGAAATCGTAATGTTTTGTCTCAAGAAAAAATAAAATAATAATTTAAGATGGAAGTGAAGGAAATGGTTCGTTGAATATTGATTCCCTCTCTGGGTCGTGCTGAATGTCTTTGGGATGGTGGAAATAAAAGAGGGAAATGCCGAAATGCCAGCGGTCAATAGAAGTATATACTGTACAACATATATATGTGCGTGTGTGTGTATACGAGTTGTTTGGCCTTTGTCCAGTCCAGAGTCCAGAAGAATGTGATATGTAGACGGAGGCCGCTGTAAGTGAGAGAAAAGAGGGCCACGATAAAAGCCCCAGATAAAAGGAATGCTCATATCTATCAGAATGTTTCCTCTTGTGTGTTTCTCTCCCCTTACGTTTCTTCTCCTTTCTCATCATTGTTCTTTCCCTGCGTTGGACGATGAAAGGGAAAGAAGACCGGAATTGCGTCCGGAAGATGTAGACATTATATACCCCATAGGCTATATAGCTAGGCTAGCAGCTAGCAGCTAGCTCTCTTCTCTCTCTCTTGTATTACTTGTTCTATATATCGTCGCTGCCTGCTGGTATGTATACGTGTAGACCCCCTCGCGTCTCATGAATTCAAATCTGACCCACACTTGCATATTGTTTCGTGTGTGTCATGCAGGATATGCGAGTCCCTTCCAATGTATCCGGTTTCTCACTCCGTGTCTATCGCTTTAATTTTGTTGTTGTTACCGGCAATTCTTGTCTGTCAAACGTTCAGGTTATATCGGACGTTGTACTGGGAAGGGCTTCGATTCAGCAACCACTCATCTTTCGGATCGCTAGGACAATCCTGGGGCAATCCTTTAGAAAGAGAAGTCACAACCCTAACAAGTAAATACGACGAATTGTTGGATAAGAAATGAGGAAAAATATATTAGTTACGTTGTTATTTGTTTTTGCTTCAGATGTTGCAGGAACAACACAACCAACAGACAGAGAAATGCTCACCAGCTTGGAGATATTATGAAAAACTACGGCACTCTCATCGAAACTCGTCTTTTTTTTCTCTCTCTTCTTCTTCTTCTTCTTCTTCTTCTTTCAGAGCTCGCAGATATATCAGTTTTTGTCTCGAGGGCAATATGTAGCAACAGCCGTTCTTCTCTCTCTCTCTCTCTCTCTCTCTCTCGTCTTTTGCTATTGCTCGCAATCCGCGACTAATATTGTTTATTTTATCCGCCCCACTATGAAAAGAGAAAGAGACTGGGGGAAGAAGAAGAAAAAAGAGTAGTAGGAATAATAAATAAAATAAAGCATCAAAGGCAAAAATATACTATGGAGAAAGAAAAGAAAGAAGAAGAAGAAGAAATCTTTATCCTCCTATAAACAACGTGCTGCACTTTTTTGCGCTGGATGCAACGAGCGACGAGAGGCTCTCTTATATTTACCGTCTAAAATACAAGGCGTAATGCGATTGCGCCACCTTTGTGAAAAACTTGTCATACGGGACTCCGGCAAAGTAAAGAAAAGCGCCAGATTCCAATCGATGAATTTCCCTTTTTTATTTCTTCCTCCCTCTCGTCTTTTGTTGTCGGCAGCAGTTCAGTTCGGCGCGTATTTATGCAGACATGGTGCACGGCCCCATTTCAAATCTCTTTTTCAACAACAGTTTTGTTCGCAACAACAACAACAAAGGAAACTATTAGATCGCTTTCTGGGGGGGGGGGGGGGATCCCTGCAGCTGATAGGTCCATTACAAAGAGAGTCATATTGATACGTTGACAGCCTCATCATCATCTCCCCCGAAAAAATAATAGAAAAGAAAAACAACAGAAAAAAACAAAAAAAAAAACACTTTCGATTTTTCAATCGCCGGATCATTCCGCCGATAAACGGTGGAGCAGCTCTATATGAAAGAGATAGCGCGCAGGGACTAATAATAATATTACGCTCTTACATGTATGTATATAAACTGAGCTATAGAGAGAGAGAGAGAGAGAGGGAGATAAAGTTCAAGTGGCTCATATTGTGGGAAAAGCAAAGTTTCATTGGGCCTATCGATTTCCCACATCGAGCTCTTAAACATCAGAGAATCGGTGACGCATATCTCTATATACTGCTATACACTCTTATACCGTACTCTCTTGAACGAAACGATATTGCCGAGGCGCGTCTGTATTTGATGGATATTTTGAGTTGTAGATTCTGTGGTGGGGAAAGAGGTCGTATAGAAGGCAAATGGTCCTGTGTAGCCGGCCGCCCTATAAAAGAGACACAGCGACTCATTAATCTGTAAGTTGATGGATCGATGATTCGCGAGAGGGACGACGACGAGAGTATATACGAGTATATAGGGCCCGTGCCTATATAGACGTAACACGGATGTATAGGGGTTACAACAGCCAAACTCTCGCTGCTGCTGATCGCATTAAGAAAGAAGAGCAAGGGCAGAGCAGCGAGTCGAGCTCCAGTGGGCTGTGTGTGCGGGAGGTACGGGACGTATTTTGGAACTGGCGGACGAGTAGCAGAGAGTGCACCATTCGCGACTGATGGGCGGGGACGGAAAGGCTTAAGTACTAAATACTGTACTACGATCAAGACTACGATAGATATATACAGTACATCAACACAACTTTTCTTTCTCGAGTCTCCTTTGTATGAGACTTGTTCTCCCTATAGTGACTCTATACATAAAAGAATCTCAAACTCAATTGAAAAATGGCTGGTGCAAGGCAGCTCGGTCGATGGCGATCTCAAGATGAATTTTTCACTGTGTGCTTCTCCTGGCTGCTGCTGCTCACTCGGCAATTGTATCTGACACGATCCAGCTCTCAACGCGGATACTCTGCTGACTCGACTCCGTCCCCCCTTCTTCCTTTTTTTGTGTTCTCCTCAATTGTTTTCTGCCCAGCCATCAACTTCAACAGAGTTGTATCCATTCTTCTATATTTTTTTTTTATTTTTTTTTTATTTTTTTCCGGGAATAATTAAAAGAAAAATGAGCCCAAGAGGAAATGTATAAATCATACAGAGAGACGCAGTGTTATAATATATTAAGATTCTCTCATTCATTCCCGGGTGAAGTAGCCCATGTAATATGGATGCTGTTATAAATAGAGGATGCAACCCTTGATGGATGGCCTAATGAAGCAATCTACGAGCTTTCTTAATCAGATCGCGCATCTGATGACTGGGATCTCTCAGATGGACCACCCGTGATAGTCTCCAAAAAAGAATAGCTTTATTTATTTCCTCGGCGTTGTATCTTGTCTTGTGTAGTATGCTGTATGCCTATAATAATACAGACGAGGGTGATTATATGATTCAAGATGTCTTTCCGGTTATCATCGTTGCCTTGTTTAACAGCTGCTTCCTCCACTAATCACAAGAAAGAATAATAAGAAAAGAGTGTAGTCGAGTGTTAGGGCGTCAAATGAAAACTAAATGGGTTGTAGCCCACTTTTGCAACCGATTTCTCATTGCCCTCAACAACCGGTAGGACTCCCGCCTTAACCTCTTCATCTTTTAAAATGAAAATGAGTTTTTTTTTCTTCTTCTTCTTCTTCTTCTTCTGGTTAACAAATGAGTTTTCACACCTCAGGGGCATACATACAAGTCCAGCAGCAGCCAGTCCAGGGGAGTTGAGAGAGAATCATAAAAACGTCATATCCAACTAGCCAGCTGACTGCTGACTTTAGAAGACTTCATTAGTTCTTCTACGCTTGATAATGGGCCAAAGGTTTTTTTTTATTTTTTTGGGGTTGCAAAGTAAAAAAAAGTAAAAAAAAAAAAACTGGAAAATAAAAGAAGATAAGGAATAAAGAAGGAAACGTCAAAAGAGCGGAGGGAGGGTTGACCATTGGAGCGTACAGTAATTTACTGCTGTACAGGAACTATCTTGTCGACGACGTGTCTTTGCGCATTTCAGGTAACACAATGCCCTGCTGGGGTTGTTATTCATTCTTCTTACTTTTGGTTTCTTGTATTGTTGCTTTGTTCTTATCTACGTGTGTGTGTGATATGCCCGGAGGGACGTGGAAGTATAACAACATATCGAGTTTAAACTCCGAAAAGGTGAGAGTCAATTAATGTGAAAACACGCCACACTGCCACACCGGTGGAGGGAAAAAGAAATAACGAAATATGTTACTTGAACTGTGGGAGAAAAGGAAATATCACCATTATGTCGTGACCATCATTTTCGTGTTTCTCTTTATTTCTATCCCCCCCCCCCCTACCTACTGACAAAAGCTCTCGCCATTGCGGTTCATTCGTTTTGAAGGTTTTCTCACATGACGTCAATCAGAGAAAACCCCGGAATGCGCCGCTCGTTTGTTCACCTATTGAAAGACACGACCGTATACGTATACTATACAGCTAGCTCCAGAGAAAAGTATAGAGGCATAAAAAGGCGCTCATCATCTTTAATTAACGATCTGCGGATACAGAACCACCCAACTGAACTTGTTATCTCTTTTGGGGTTCTGTTCTGATCGACCTCTTCCGGTTTCCTCGAGCTCAACTTTAGAATAATAATATCGGCTGGCCGTCCAGGTGATGTCTTGATTTCCTGGGCAAAGCCGCTCATTATATCTGCATTCCCCCTTGTGTACTGTCCATCACACAACACACATGTGCAATGTCGGTCAGGTATAAAGACCTTTTCATACGTCACAAAAGCGGACAGGTGTTGGCGGCTGACGTCATTCTCAATGAGACCGGCTCTTTTCTTCCGGATCATTAAAGTATCATCACCGTCCGGCCCGGTCTCTCTCTCTGTGTGCTGCGCTGCCGCCTATAATAGCCCCCCTTAGAGACAGTTCTTCTTTCTCCCTTCATCTTTTGTCGAAAATTTATCATCTTGTAGATATTTTTCTTTTCCCCCGTCCCTGTGCGCTGTACTACTACATGCATGAAATGTGTCCAGGTGGTTCCGCCACATTGGTCATCGTGACTCGATACATAGTTGCTGCACTGCCTCTGCGGCCTTCCCAGTCAAAAGAAGATATCCGAAATGGAGGGGGGGGGGGATGGGAAGAAGAAGATGAAAGAAGAAGCAAAAGATAACTCCCTTTCCCGCGCTCGGGAATCTTTTTTAAAAAGTCAAAGAGGCTCCGAAAAAAATAAAATAAAAAAGAATTTTTTCAAATTTTTCTCTGCAAAGAAGAGGGGGTCGAACCGAGTCGCCAAAGTCTATTCATTTGATTTGTGACGTGCATTACTGTATCTATTTTTAATGACGGCCGGTTCGGTTGTCGTTGGCGCTGCTGGACGCGTGAGCTGCAGTGTGAGCTGCTGTGAGCGCCATCTGAATGACAAATCGTGTCTCGAGTGTGTGTCTTCGCCTTTTGTTGGTCCCATTGAGGAATCAAAGAAGAGACTGGCGGCCGGGAGTTATATTGCATCATCATCCACTCGATTTCCATTTCGTGTACTACGTCTATTGTGAAGTCGATGTAAATTTAGAAGAAGATCCGCACCAACGCCATCACCATTTATTTACACAAGTCCGACATACACAAGTCCTCCATTCTCTACTCTTTACTCTTGTCCAGCGGTCGTGACAGGTGTATCGGGATACAGAATCGTAGCGTGACACTTTTTTTTCTATTTGGGAAAAAAAAATTTATAATTTTCAAATTTCTCTTTCTCTCGAATTTCGAGTGTTTATTTCATATCTAGCTATGCTATATTGAAAAGATCAAGAAAGAAAGAAAAAAGTGTACGTCGCAAACGGAAAAATCTCTCCCGCGGCCCCATGGTCGACGGAGCATCGGGCGGGATTACGTGTCGTCGTCGTCGACCGAAGAATGAAAAATAAAGAGAAACATAAATCCGTGGACTTGTCGAGTGTTGTATATTTTGTATTTATTATTTTCCTCTTTTTCTTCTTCTTCTTCTTCTCCTTCTGCTTGGCCTTTACTGTTGTCACGGTGTTACATTCATCAAGATATGAGAAAAAAGAGGAGGACAAATAAAAAAGACGACGAAGAACCAAGAAAGACGAAGAAGAAAGTTATTTTGTCAAAAGTTGTTTGAAGAGGAGGGAAATAGAGTTGGCGGTGGTTAAGGTTTCTTCGAGTAGGTACGTATACCGTACCTACTACTAGACGCTCGACGGTAGAAAACCAGCAACTGAAAACGGAGATGAAAAATAAATAAATCTTTTTTGAGTACACCCACCATTTTGACGATGATCAATATCACCCGGCAACGCCAGAAAGTCACGAGAGACGAGCAGCATGCACGGGCAGAGAGCAAATGTGAGAGGGAGTACAAGACTTATTGCCGTCTATTTGGTTGGGACTATCGTCGGTTGTTACGCAACGCTGCGCTGTAGCGACACCACACAACTCGTTATGTTATATATCTTGGCGGAAGCCGTAAAGGGGCGGATGAAATTCACAAAATTGCTCACTGCCGCGCTATATATCCTAGTAGTACACAACACCATGCAAGGCAGGAAGAGAAAAAGAGATGAAGAGAGAATCCCACCTCAACGAAGAAATCAATAATTCAAATGCTCCCGCTGCATGCGTGTGTGCGGGGGTGCCGATATGATGTCTTTCTATCCTATAATAAAACCCTTCGCACTTCTTTTTTCCCCCAAAAAGTCTGCTACCTTGTAGCTCCTTTTATAACAAAAATAAGCCTAAACCGTTTTGCGAGTCAGCTGTAGCTACTTACACTGCATGCTACCCCGTTGGCAAAAGTCATCAGGTACGCCAACGAATAGGCGAGAGATTATGTATGTAAAAGAAGAGCTGTTGAACTAAGTAGGAGAACCAACAGGTGAAACAGACGAGCTGGAGTTGCTGGTTGGAGGTGTTCAATGTCTTTGCTCCGACGATATACAAATGGGTTCTAATCAAATGTTACACTCGATCAAGATTAGAATGGGACACACACACACACACGGCATCAGTGCACGAGCAGCAAACGGGAGGCGAATTATATAGCGACACACAATATCCCCATAGGAGGCTGATCATTGATATCTTGACGTAGATAGAATCAGCCTCCTTAAAAAAAGCCAACGGGAAATGTTTACCTATTATTCTGATTCTGCGGGGGGAACAGAGACGGATGCCCTGGCCTTATAGAAGGAAGAGGCGGGCCAGGAGGCGGGTCACTATGCACATATAGCCCAACAGCTTTAACAGTGTAGTTAAAGGGTCAGGGCTTCTATAAGGGTCTCCTGGTTCTCTCAAACAAAAAAAAAACAAAAACAAAATTGTTCGAGGAAGTTTTTCTAAAAATCGAAATAATTAGAATTATAAGAAAAATAGCTGTTGCTGGAGATTGTCACGGACAGGTGTGTGTGCTGCTGCACCGGATATTGTGTTTCTTAGACGTTCTTCTCGTGTTCTGGATGTATAACATGTCAATTAAAATATTTTGCGTCTTCGTTTTTTCGTCGTTAGTTTCTGAAGCAAAAAAAAAAAGGTTTTCTCTTTCCTTATTTTGTATTTTCCGTTCAAGTTGTGAGCCGCCAACTACTCTAGTTCCACACGTCCCGTGGCACGTATGTCTCCCATGCCACTACTATTGCATACGTTGTGTATACGCAGTAAAGGAGACATTCATTAAAAAGTACCGACACTTGAGTGTAGTGAGCAGAGACGGGTGGGTAATGAGTTTCCATCAGCTGATGCGGACGTTCACTCGCTCTATCCTCCTCCTCCACCGGCTGTATGTACAGCACAGTACGTATATATACATACATGTATGTGTGTATACTTTCTACTTCAGTACGCTCAGTCTACAAGGCAAGTTGAGTTTGGCAAAACTCGACTCAAACTTTATGTACATCCCGCTAGTTGCTGCCGATCCTGCTGCCCTTGCGTCAATGCAAATAATAGCCACCAAACTCACATCCTATTGCTATCTCTCAGTTTCTATTGCGTCTACATTAGTTGGAACTATTTCTCATTCTATGTGTATATCCGGGAATAAACCCCAAAGTATATTTCATGGCTTACTTGCCGCTTGTGTAGTACGTGATATGCCCTGCCGGTAATAATCCTCTAATAGATAAACAATGGCAACTCCAACTCTATACGACCACTCAATAAACTAAACGTTGGTTTGAAACATTTAGACTCAACTTTTCCCTCGCTTACTTTTTTTCCGGGAGGGGGGAACAGAGGTTTTGTTTTGTTTTCTTATTTATTTTGGCCTAACTCTCGCTCCGAAAGACTAAAACGTCTATAGCTGGCCAACCCCGGCTGCTGGAAGATGGAAAGTTGCGTCTACATAATAATGTATGTATACAACGGCGTCCGCGGACGACATATGCTGCCGTTCTTTAGCCTCTTTGCGTCACGGCTATTTCTTTTTCTTTTCTTTTTTCCTTTTTTTTTGCTTGTATTATAAAACTCGACTCTTCTTCGGGTGCTGCAGGACCTCCCTTTTCTGTGAAATGGCAACGGCTTCACGGCAGCAGCAGCAAGCAACGGTACTACATACTACATTTTTTTCCTTTTTTCTTTCGGAGCTGCTATCATCCATCTCTCCTCTTTTGATGGGGTGAGGGTTTCCACCTTGTATTATCTTCGACTGGAACAGCGGTGGCGGATCAACAAACTAATAAATCCTCTCTGCTGGTATAGTCCTCTAGCGTATAGGGGTAAGTGGATAGGTTTTTTTGGGAGAAAAGAAATAAAAATATTTCAAATGGAAATTTAAAAAAAAAAAAAAAAAAATCATTTTTAAACAAATCTTCCATCTCAGTGCGTGTGTCAAATCGCCAGAGCAGCGTGTCATTAAAAAAGCTCCTCCCCCACAAACAAAAAATAAAAACTTGTGCTGACGGTGCGGATGGTACACACACAAACACTCGGGCGACCTATTATTAATCCGCCAAAGTTTCCGGTTATTATCTATTTTGTTTTATTTCAGAAAAAAGGAGGAAGAGAGAGAAGAGAATTAAAGCCAGCCATGGCGTGCGCGTTTCCTCAACCGCAAAAGCCAGCACAGATCTGAACAAGTAGATGGTCTGGAGATAAATAGAGACGAGATAGAGAGACAGCTAGAGACTGCAAATGTACATATGTACAAATCTTTTTTTTCACAGGATATACAAATTGGTTGAATGGTCGTATTTAGCTGGCGGTATGCACGGTGGTATCTGCCCGTGTTTGTCGATCGAGCGATTCCCACCCCGATTGTGATAATCCAAGCGAGAGATGGACAAGATGATTATAATATGTATGTGAATAGGAGAGCGGAAGAAGAAGAAGAAGAAGTGCGTTAAATCCGGTTAAAAAATGAAAAATGCTGGAAAAATGAAAAAAATATGATCGGTTCTGTTTGTTTTTTTCTTTGACGGAACCTTTTTTTGTTGTTGGCTGTGCAGCTTATTCCATTTGCCAACCATTTTGTACTTTGAAAATTGGAAGACAAAAAAGGTAAAACGGGCAAAGAAACACCCACTGCTGGATAAAAAGAAGAAGAAGGAAACAAAAAACAAGGAGATATAGAAAACCGATGCTGTCAGAACGGATAGCAATCGGCTTATTGTCTTCCGCACCGAGAACGAGAGAATTGTCACATAGAGCGATAGGAAAAAGACGATCGTTTTTGGCACCGCCTTATAGCAGTAGTATAGCTATTGGCCATACACTCCGTCCTTGCACTAGTCTTTTAGAATTTAGTGTACGGGCTTTTTAACCTAGCCAAAGCACACACACACACACACACACACACTCATCTGGCTGCTGCGGGGCTTCAGTAGAGAGAGAGAGACTCTCCTATATACTGCTGGTGCGCTCTTTTCCTCTCGCTTTAGTCTAGTAGTGGGTTTTACTATTGACCGAGCACGGCTGGCCTGGAACAGTCAGTCGGCACCGAGCCGTTGTCGAGTGAGGGTCGTGTCTATAACTTCTATCTCGTGCCATCCCTCTTTTATTCTCTCTCTGACATTTTACCAAGTTACACAACAATCATTTTGACCAACACAACAAAAAGTTAAAACAATTTTTCGGACATTGTCAATTGGTTCGTCTGAAAGTTGTCGATCAATCCGTGAGTTCTTTCCATCGATAAAACATTCGCACAAGGAGTGTGACTCTGTTTTTTTCAACCGTTCTGTTTCTTTTTATTGAAATTTGTTTCTCGCCAAGATTTTTACCGCTTATGTGGTTCGACCATGCCAATAGTCGATGACTGGCCCGTTCGGGATTGAAAAAAGTTCGTTTTTTTTTTTTTGTTTTGTTTTTCGTTTGGTTCCGGCGTGTGTGTTTTTTAGTGTGTGAGTGTGGCCGTGTTGTGCACCGTGAATTTTAAGGAAGGGCAAGACACCGGCAATATTATACAACAACTACCACCATCATCTCGTCCAGACTCTTCATAATTCCGATTCAAAGGTGAGTCTCTCTCGTTACTGTTAAATACCTGCGATATCATCGGGACGGAAAATCGTGCCGGCACCGCGTCTAGGCAGTTTGTTGGGTTTGATTAGAAGTTATAAGGCCGACAGGGATGAAATAAGCAAAACAAAAGGGAATCTCTGCATTTTGTATTTAAAAAGAAAAAAAGTCCAAACGATTTTTTTTTTTTTTTAAAGAGACTTTTTCGTTCATTATTTATTGGATTTTTTTGAAATTTTAACGTTGGGACTAATGAAGCGCGGTCGATTGAGTTACCTGTTTCGACCCTTTTTTTTTTTTGTTGTCCGACCTTAATTTTCTTTTTTTCTTCTTTTCTGATATCTCCTGTGGTTTGGAATGGGATATCTAAAGTGAGAGAGAGAGGCTGGTCGTCTCCTGTTTTATCTATTTGGATTTCCTCGTATATGCCACGGTGGCGTGGGCACAGGCACACCAGCGCGTGTGTACCGTTATAAGGTTGTCTCCTTGTTACAAATTCATGATTGATGTTGGTCCGTCGCCTTTTTTCTCTCGTGCGCATCTCACCTGCTGGCCCCGCTCTCTCTCTCCCGTCTTCTTTTGTTTCTTTTTTCTCTCATTTGATTCCTCGTCGACTTTTAACTCTCTTTCGTGAGTCTATCACATCCAATCAAATTCAAAGCGAGAAAAACCAAGTGGAGGAAAAATACTCAATCCTCCAGGGTTTCAACTTTGATACGTTCGCCCGTTTGTCAGCCAAGACAAAAAGTTAAAAAGGTGTGGAAAACGGCCGTGATATGTACAACTTCTCTTTGCTTTGTGTTTTCTGTACTACTCGAAAAAGAAAACTGGCCTGCAATCGGCTGAAGGTTACAAGGCCGGCAGGCTCACGCAGGTGGACACTCCCCTCCGCCCAGAACAAACACACAAACACTCTCACACGTACACGTAAACGTGAAGAATAAAACAAGTGCCATGAATAAATGTCGTACTCAATTCTTCAAAAAGTTCTTTCTCATCATCATCCCAAAGTCTTTTTCTCTTTCTCTCTCTCTCTCTCTCTAAAAAAAAAAAAAAAAAAAAAAAAAACTGGGGGAAACGAATTGTTTACATTCGGTGTCTTTTACGACCGCCAATTTCGGCCATTATCTTTCTAAATCCTCGACCAGAGCAAAGCCGCTCGTCATCGCTGGCACCGTGCGATGCAATCGTGTGGGAAAACTCCGTTTTTTTTTCAATTGCTCATGTAGGTCCATCCGTCGTTTTTCTTCTTCGCATGAAGTACACAATTGAGCCGGCCAAGAGAAAACCTTTTGATTTTTGGGTTGTTTTCCTTTTCTCATCATATTTTTGTGAAATGAAGAGAGAAAAAAATGGGGGTTATAACACACAGCGTAGATTGAGGGGGGGGGGGGTGTCGGGGGGTGGAGGCGTGTCTTGTGGAAGAGGAAGTGTCTGTTGGTTTTGATAGAGAGAGAGCGAAACGATGATATCAAGTTACCCACACAGACACGTATAAAACCAGGAAAAGAGAGGGTTGAAATGCGATCGCCCAACGCCATCTTGGTTGCTGCTGGTTTGAGGGGACAAACCAAAACCACATCACGGTCACTCTCTACGTGGGCTTTTGACAAATACGAACAAACAAAAAAGAAGGAGGAGGAAAAAAGAAAGAAAAAAGGGAGAGAAAAAAAAGAAGCGACATCATCAAGGTAAACAGAGCGGACCATCCATCAAAAGATCAAAACCTCAACGACAACAGACGTATAGAGTCTATACTGTGTGGCTGCTATAGTGGGCCTCTCGGTGTGTGTGCCTAGCGTGCCTCACCCACATCTCGTTCACGCTCCAAGATTCCAATCGGGAACTTTCTCCGTGGAAAAAAAAAGAGGATAGAATAATAGGAAAAATAAAGAAGAAAAAAACCCAAAATATTTTTCTTTTCCTTTTTTCTTCTTCTTTTATTTGTGTTTTTTCTTCTTTTTTGTTGTTGGCTGTCGTTGTGTTTAATAATAAAAGGGCCAAGCTGTAGATCGAGAAAACCTTGCGGTCCGGTCGGGAATGAAGTCGTCAACCGCGAAAGTAAGAGACGTAACAACCTTAATTATTCAAGAAAATGGAGAAGAAAAAAAAAAGAGAGGGAAAGGTGTACGACTTTTTTCTTCTTCTTCTTCTGTACGCGGCCAGCAGACGGGAATGAGGGGAGGTGATGAAGACATTCCGCAGCCCAAACAGTCGATTACCATACTTAACACGCGGGCCATATTCAATAGGGCCATTCACACTTCTTCCTCTTCTTCTTTCTTTTCTTTCCTTCTTTTTCTTTCTTTCTTTCTACCCGGTTTGAAACGGCTAGACGCTCAAGATTTTTATAGATACAGTCACTATGTATATATCTACGTATACATATAGAATATTATTATAATATTTATACCGTGGACGGACGACGACGAGGACCCAGAAAGCGGACCCAGAGAGCGGAGGAACATATTGTACAACTTGTATTGCCCGTTTGCGATGGGAAAGGTTGTTGTGTGTCTGCATGCATAATAGCATCATCTCGACAACACAAGAGTGGAAAAAAGGAAAAAATAAAGTCCCTTAAATAAATTCGTTGGTTTTTCTTCTTTTTCTTCTTCTTCTTTTACGGCGTTCGGTGTGGCGCGCCGCGTGGCGTCCTCCGACACTTTTGGACGGACCGAAAATGTTCTTCCCTTTTTTTTTTCTTTTTTTGGTCCGTGTCAGTAATAAACAGGATGGACAGCGGACACACGGAGAGAAGAAAAAGCGAATCGGCTGGGATGGCAAGCGTCCCGAATCATTTGTTTGCTTATTTATACAAGACGACGGACAGAGACAGTGCCAGGGGACGGACGGCTGCCGAGCTGGACTGACTTGTCTTTTCGAACAGCAGAGCTTCGTCGAAGCGGATCTAATTTGCAACGCGTGTTTGTTACCGTTAGCGAATTAATATTCGGCGGATGGCCCAGTCCCGTTAGATGAATGTGGCCATCTCCATCCATCCATTCGTCCGGCCTTGTTTCTCCTAGGTAAACTCGCGCGTGTATAGACGACGAGGAAGGAGGAAAAAAAGAAGAGAGACTGATGCATCTTCCAGCAAAGAAGAAACAAACAAAAGCAGCGGACACCAGCTGAATTGTTCGTGTCGTGACGCACGACATCGGCAATCCGTTCTCGGCAACTTTCTTACTTTTTTATTATTGGGGCTAGATAGACTCGCGAGTCGACTAGCGTCTGACTCTCTCCATCTCACCGTGTATTTTCTATAACCTAGCTACGATTGATTCCGTCTATCAATGTCTCGTCTTTTTTCCCCCCTTACTTCCTCGTCACACTCTCGTCTCCCTCTCTCTTTCTCTCTTTCTCTCTTTCGCCCGTTAATGAATGTAAGTCGCTGATTAGATTCGCCTGCTGCAGCGACACCAAAAGATTCACCGACACTTCACAGTTGGCTGAACTTCTCGACGCCCAAAAATTCGTAAAAGGGAAGGAGGAGGGAGGAGAGAAGAAGAAGAAGAAATAGTTGAAAAGAAATCGTCGATCATCAAACGATTTACAGACACTCGATCTCGTTGCCAGTGAGACACTGGACAAGGACTGCGGAGGCGATCTTTGATGTGTGCGTACAGCGCCGAATGGAATTCAGCAGAAGGAAATATTCTTTGAGAATGGGACTGAGTGTTTGTGTGTGAGAGTGATATAGTGGTGTTGTGTGAGCGCACCTGACTTTATTACCGGACCGTGTCAATGGGCACGCTGCCCTCCAAGCCCCGCCAATTATGCACATTTGTAGGTAAAAGAAGGGAGACGAGAAGGAGAGAAAAAATTATTGGTACGCCGCCTTCTTCTTATTTTCTGTCTACTATCCATCTATTTGAAATGAGACAGCCTCCCTTTAGCGCCCGGGCAGAGAAGAAGGAGATGAAGAAACACAAGGGATCAAATGAAAAAAAAAGAAAAAGAAAAAGAAAAAGGTTCTTCGAAGTTAAAATAAGAAGAAGATGCGGAGGCAATTGGCTTTTATACGCATTTTTCACGGTTGGACACGGGAGGGGGAGAGAGTGAGGAGAAAGGAGAAACAAGGAAAAGATGGATGGATGGATGAGTCTCTCGACCAGCAATAAGGAGAGGGGCCTCGTCTTTTTCTATCTCTGTTTTTGTTTCAGGAGCTCAGGTATGTCGAGGAGGCCCAAATAGCCAGGAGCAAGCGGAACATTGGGAGAAGAGAGAGAGAGAAGGAAAGAAGAAGAAGAAGAAGGAGGAGAGAGAAATTATACACCTCGTGTTATACCTGTTACATGGACATTTTACCTTTATTTTTCTCCCCATTTCTTTTCTTTCTTTTTTCTTCCTTCTTTTGTGGGTCGACACAGGGAAGAAGAAGAAGAAATGGAGGAGAGCTCCTCCTACCCTCTGACTACCTTAACCTAATACCTCCCTCCCCTTCTTCCTTATGGACCCAATTGATCGACCAGCAGAGAGTGGAGGAGGAAAAACTTAAGAGAGAGAGAGAGAGAGAATTGTGTTCCAGCAGGTATATAATATCTATATCTATCTGTCTTTGACACCGGTGACCATATCGCTGGCCGCTACTACAAACCTGACGGGCTGCTGCTGCACAGGTTGACTGACTCTCGTTTCATTTATACCTGGGTGCGCTCGCCCTCATCTCCTCCAGCCCGATGGGTTGTTATAAAAACGGACAGCCGAAAAGCGTTGAGACGACGGGCCGTGTGATTTTTTTGTTCCCCTTTTTTTTTACAAACTTCAATAAGGTACCGACTAAACATAAAAGAGGAGGGTAAAAAACCAATTGCACACGTCAATCGATTGGCTTGTTTACCGACAAGGGTTATACGGTCTCCTCGTTTGATTTTGGTTCCCCTTCCGAAAGGATTAGACGCGGATAAACAATAAAGATATACACCAGAGTCAAATAACACCACAGAGTTTAAGAGCTAGGGCGCTTAAAGCTGGGGCGCTTTAATTGCGATGTATACGAGAATAAATAGGGAGTGCCCCTGGATATGTTAGACCCATAGAGTGAAACAATTAAAAAAGAAAGAAAAAGACACTCAATCTAGCAGCTTGGGTAATGACCTTATACAACAAATAGATGGTATGGGTCGCTTCTCTATTCAACTGGTTCTTTTATTCTTCTTCGTCTTCGTCTTGTTCGTCTTGTTGTTCTCTTTTACGATGTTTACAGTTGCGCAGGTTTTGATGACTCACTCGTAACTCGTGTGCGCTTCTTATTTTCTACCCGCCTGAAAAAAAGAAACAAAATTTCCTACCCCGAAATAGGTTTATAATTTCGGCCGACCTCAAACTCGTTCGAATCGTTAAAAAGAAGAAGAAGAAATCTACATAAAATTGTTGTTGCTCTTCTCCAAACAGCCAAGTCGTAAAAGAAAAAAGATAGAGAGAGAGGGAAAAGAAAAACAGGCAGTGCTACTAACTTCCCGAAACAATTTCCCGCTTCGTAAACTCTTTGGCATCTGGTTGTGCGCACTGATTGAGTTATCATCTCCCGCGTCAATCAAAAATACACCTTTTTTAAATTTTTTACCACATTCTTTTTTGACGATTCAAAGTTCTTCTTTACAAAAAAAAAAATAAGGAAGAAGAACGGCGGCAATGTGTAGCGACACAAAGTGTCTTTTGTGATGTTTGACACCTTTGGAAGGTGCACTGCATATTAATCAAAAGGCCCATGAAAAAAAAAAATAATCATAAAAACAGGTGAAAAATCAAAAAAAGCCACTCAGATTGACCTGTTTCTCGTTTTTGATATTTTGATACTTTTAGACACACATTTTCGTCTTGGGTTGTTTCGTTTCGGAAGAATTTCAACCCCCTGTATGTGTATTAAAAAAAAGGAGGTGTAAATGGTATTCCGCCAAGGACCAACTGCAGCAGCAGCCTCGGCCGGCCATCACAGCTCGGGAGAGATAAAAGGTGTCAGGTGTATATTTATACCTCTTGTGCGGATGAAGAGCTATATTTCATCCGTATAGGCCCTAGAGGCCTCTCTAGAACTATGGCGCGGGGTTTTCAAAACGACTAGGCTGAATAACACGAGAGGAAGAGAGAATGAGAGAGAGAGGGAATGAAAATTGCTGTTGGAACTTGAAAATGGTGTAGTGGCTGGTGTTGTGCTGTATCGTTTGTCGGCTCTCCAACTGCTCTCATCCACACTGGCTGCTGGCCGACAAGAAGGAAAAAGAAAAAAATGAAAATTGATGCGGGCCAGAGATGATACCGTGTTCTTGTTGTGTAGTTGTTTTTGTTGTTTTATCTCCACTCGACTGCCATCTCCTCGGGCCCTGCAATTTCCAACATCTTGATCTTGCCTTTAATGCATTCGGTGAACGGTTTCACGCAAACCCCTCCCGGCTTGATTCAACGTGAACATCTCTCTCATCTGGCCCGTCGCCCGGAGAGAGGGAGAGTCAGTTGAGCGGGCGAAAGAAGAACAAGTGGGGGGGGGGGGGGTTGGAGGAGAGAAGAAGACCTTGACTCTCAAGCGCCGGCCCAATTAGTAACGTACACAGTGGCCCGTTTCTCTCTCTCTCTCTCTCTCTTTCTCTTGATTATATTGCTGGGGTCCTTTGGGGCCTTTGCTTTCTTACTGTTATACACCACATTCCCCCCATCATCAGAGCTCTCGAGAACCCGCTGGCCAGCAGTGATGGTAATTTTTTTTTCTTTTTCGGCCACGAAACGGACAACAGTCCAGTCAGCCGGGGCCATTTTCGTGTCTCCAAAAGTCTCGGGAATCCCAATGTCACTGGGTCAGCTGTGCAGATAACGGAGTGCTGGGATATTATTGTTGTTACAAGTCTTGTTCCGTTGGATTCTGCCATGCTTTTCATACACCAAATATCTCTCTGGCTGGTGGTACATAGCTATATCGTGTTTCTTCCGTGTCGAGATCCATCAGAGCCATACACCAGGGGAGTAGAGAGAGAGAGAGAGACGGAACAGAGCGGAACATTGGGAAGGTACACACAGTGGTCAAAGTGCAATTTGCCCAGGTAGACAGGGCCCCTGCTGGACGCATCTCTTATACTCCTGACATCTCATTCTCTCCGCCTTTCTTCGACTGTCAAAGCAATAAAAAATCCACGACCCCCAAAACATGAGAGAGGAAGGTCAAAAAGAAGAGGAAAAAGAAAAAAAAAAAAAAAAACGGTGAGAAAATAAGAGAGAAGAAGAAGAAGAATAAAAAGATGTTTTAATTATTTCACGGCCCGCGAGCCTGTGGTTTACCATAGAAGAGGAAGAGGGCCGTTTTTCTTTTCTCCTCCATCCCCATGCTGCCTTGTTTTTCATCTCTTCACGGAATTGTTCAGACACCCCCCTCTGATGAAGTTGTTTAGTCTCTATACATTCCTGAATCGGAATGAAGCCCATCGACTCCGCCCGCGCCGCCCGTCTCTTCCAACCCCCAAGGAAATTGGGGTCTCGTGTCGAGGTGCTAAAATAAAAAATAAAAAATAAAAAAATGAAAAAAAGGGGGGAACCCAAAAGGTGGAATGGTGTGTGCCTTGTTCTGCTCCATTCAAAACGATGTCTTGATGGATCTCTTCTTCTTCTTCTCTTGTCTTATATTCCGGACCGGAGTCAATCTCACCACACCAGTTCACAGTGCACCACCATCGGCATTAGCATCTTTTGGGATTTTTGTTTTTTTCTTTTTTCTTACTTCAGAAATATGTGCTGTTGTTGGCGGGGCTGGGCCGATTGAGTCGTCGTCCCAGCTGGGCGGTATAAACGACACACAGAAGAAACTACATAAAAAAAAGGGCCAAACTAGGAGGACACACTTTGTGTCCCTCCTCAATTTTCTATAGTAAATCTATAATGCAATATAATATAATACAATCTAAAAGAGGAGCTCTCCCACTTGGGGGCCCCTGTGAGAGTGCGCATCTTCGGGCCGCCGGGATATGCACGAGGGCCCCCCTCCTGACGGCCGATGACTTTGTAGAAAGCAAATCACCACACACACAAGACCAAAAAGAACAAAATTCGAAGAAGAAGATTGGAAAAAACCCTCCTGCGAAGAATAATTTATTGAGAAAACCCAAAGTTCTTATCTTTCACTCTCTCGCTGTGTGTTACCAACAAGTTTATCAACCGGGAATAACAAAGAAGCTAAAGGGAAAAGCAGAAGAAGAAGAAGAAGAAGAAGAAGATTAGGCAGAGAAATGTTAACGGTGCGCCACACACATCGGCCGAAACCGGACTTGGATCAATTGCGAAATTATGCCGTTTTCCCTCCATTTTTCTCTGACCATCACAGCGATATATGCATGGCGCAAAAAAGCAATCTAAAGATTCTTTTTCGTTTCGGCAATTCCCTTGTTTGACCGCATTTGGCAAGGGTTTGCCTTTTGTTATTTTACTGCACATCTCCTTCAAATTCCACCGTCTTGGGTTTCTTTTGTTTTACGGCGTAAAAAGCTTCTCTTTCGTTTGACTCATCCTCGCATATGTGTACATAGTTAATACACACACACACGCCGAACGAAGTTGCCTTTATATGCTACACACAAGGCTTCTAGCGCATTTATATCCAAAGGGGGAAAAAGAAGTTATCTCTTTTGTTTTGTTTTTTCGTTTTTTTTTTGTCCCGGACTTTTGATAATGGCAACAACACCTTTCGGCACCTCTTCACGTTAACGAAGCCATCTCCTTATATTTCTTCGTTTTGTTGCGCAACTTGATAGAGAGACTCTCGCTAACAAATTCGTGAAAATCTTTTCCAACTTTTCCGGGACTTTTCTTTCCAAACTTCTCCTTCTTCTCCAACACGTCGCTCTTTTGGATTATTTTTTTTTTCTTTCCGACTTTTCTTACGTAACGCTCGCTGTCGGGGGCTCTGGCCGTGTTAAGTTCTTTTCTCTTCATCCGCTGTATTCTAAGCGATTCTGGATGCGCCTAGCAGAGGTAAAAACGTAAAACAGGGTGTCGGGGTCCTTCTCTTTGAACTCATTTGCATTGGAATTTTCTCACTCTGTTCTCCAAAAAGCCAAACTCGCCTTTATTCTTCTTGTTCTTCTCCAATCTTTTTATAGCAGTAGGACTCGTTGTTTTGGTTTCGCCGCACCAACGAGGAGGAATTCCGCGCTCGTTTTCACATTCTCCTTCGTATTTTTATACACACATGCCTTTTTTTGTGTGTTGGTGGGTTGTATAATAATAATAACGATTTATTTATACGCTAAAGGATCAGCAGAAGGAGAAAAAGAAAAAGAAAAAAAAAAGAGATGAGGGTCCTCGTACGAGTGGGTAGTCGTAATGACGCGGAACAATAGCCGTGGAAAAAGAGAGACAAGTTGCGTGTCCCATTGAACCGTGTCGTTTTTTTTCTCTCTCTCTCTCTCTCCACTTTTTTCCATTTCTATTTTTCTTGTCTTATTTCTGCCCGCAGTCATGATGAAGTCAAATCGATAAATTGTTTCGGTCGGCCCCCTCGCCGTGCGACTCCAATTACACGCACCGCAGACGCGACGAGATCTTTGCAACAAACACAAAACACAAAAGTCGGCCTCTTCCGAAGAAGAAACAGGGCCGGCCGTGTGCGTCCGTGTCTGCCGCGTGAATTTCTCATCATTCCCGAAAGAAAATATAAAAAATAAGAAAAAAAAAATAAGAAAAGAAAATTTGAATGGAGCGGAGAGATCCCCCGTTGATTTTCGGCTTATTGCGATCCCGCAGTTGGATGATGAACAAGAAGGGGAGGGTCAATAATGGTTGGATATATCAAATGACCGACACAGAGAATCTCCGGGAAAAATAAGGGGAAAACGCAACTCATTGCCGCGGTGCACACAGCAATCATCTTCCCACCTATTTCCCCGAATCGAAACAGGGCGACTACGTAACAGCTATATGAGTGTGTGTCCTAGAGAGAGAAGCCCTGCCTCTTGTTCACAAGGGGATAGGAAGATAGAAAACTTGCCATGCAGCATTAACTAATCAGATGTGAGCTATACAAGAGGAAGAGAGAGAGAATAAATCAAAAGGACGAGATAGCCGAGTAGCGCGGCAATGAATTCGAAAACAGGAATCAAAAGGAAAAAATATGATAGAAAAAGAAGAGACTTATTCTTTTTTTTCTTATGTAAAGAGCTGACTGACTACTTCCAGATATGGAGACATGTCATCTTTTGATCTCCCTCTCGTTCGTCATCTTATATCTCTTAAGAGAGAGAGAGAGAGAGATACCCTATACACTAGCCTACATTTGATTGGCCAGTGAACCTGCCCAGGTGATGTGATCTCTTTTCCCTTTCTACATATTTCATTTTTTTTTTCTTGTGCTTCTTTCGAAATTGCCGGCTTTATTTCGTTGAACGCAGTTATTCAGTTTTCTCATCAGTTTCTCAACGACCGACGTTACCCGGGCAACGTCGCATTTCAAAAAATATGGAAGCGGGAAAAAAATAGACTCGATCCGCCCTCTCCAGTCTCCGGAGGAGCATAAATTAAAAAGGCAACGATGAAGTGACGAGGGGTTATAAACGGTCACACAAAAATAAAGTGTAAGGCAATCAAAAAATGCTGGCAGTTTCTCTATCGACGCGGAAACTTATATCCAATTCAAACGTACATGTGTAGCTACAACATGGGTTCCCCCTTTCTCTCTATTGTGTCGCCCGCAATGAAATGAATGGATCCGCTTGCCGGTCTGTGTGGCGGGTTGGTCTCTTCATTCCGCAGCCAGGTATATACACACACTCAGATATATAGGTGTATTCGTTGCTGGTGGGTGGTGGGACGGGGAGGGGGGACAATCATAAATTGTGTGTCGCAGTCGTCTTCCCCCCCTATGGGTTGTGGAAGAAACTTGTCGACTTGTTCTCGCTGGGCGCTTTTTTGGCCTTTAGACCTTTTTTGATTTTTTTCCACTCGGCCGGTGAATTGCTCACTTAAATATTTTTCTCTTTTTGCTCGTCGTGGGGGGAGAGATATAGAATATAGGAACGGTCTCTCTCTCTTTGGGCTTTCCATAGTCTTCACCATCTCAATGGGCGGTGGATGGAAACCCCTCTAGCGCTCGCGTCGTCGCAAAGTGAGTTGTCAAATCTTTCGGTGCTGTGAAGAATATAAGAAAGAACGGAGAACGAAGAAAACGGGTCTTTGAAGTGGAAATGTAATATGTATTTATAGAGACGACGACGTCGTATAGGCCGGCCGGCCACCCTTTTTGTCCTCCTCCCCTCTCTCGCCAGACGGGCAGCACTAGGACATATAAACGCTCAGCACGCATGGACGTAGATTTCCTTTCTTCAAATATGACTAGATTTTTATTATTTTTTAGTGTGTGTTGGCTGGACCCGACGATATTTCCCCATTCTTCCCTGTTGATTTTTCTTCAGAAGAGTAAAAAGAAAAAAAGGAGAAAAATGGTGGGAAAATCATAAAAATGCGCGCATCCATACTTTGATTGATCATCTTGTTGCTCTTAATCACGTAACTAACGACCGCCGGTATAAATCAACGGGACGGCGGCTCGTCTATAACCAACATCCTTCATCCCATACACAATCGTTTTATTCTCTTCATTCGTTTTTTGGGGAGGAATAGAACCTGTTTTTTTTTATTTATTTTATTTTTCTCGTCTTCTGGTTATATTCCTTTGGTTTCTATTCGATTCGACTCATTTTTCATGCTGGGAATCGTGTCGTGCGAAAACTCTGAAAGAATGAGGACGAATTGAAATTCAAAGCATCTCCTTTGATATTCACATAGCTCGGGTTGTTATTGTTGTTGCTGTATATATAGGCCCGGTTGTACTACTACCGCTGCCGTATATACAAGTAAACACCGCGCAGTCTGGCACAGACTTTGCAGCTGTATCCGTCCGTCGTCATCATCTTCTTTTTTCTTTTTTCTTTTTCTTTTTCTTATTCCTATTTTTTTTCGCTATCTCCTGCTGGTGGCATTATATAAGGAATAAAAGAGCGGTGAATGGTTCTACAAAGTTCATTTTCCAGCTGAAGGAAGAGAGCAGCAGCTAGCGGAGAGTCTCTCTCGTCTATAGGGAGAACGAGGGAAAAGAGGCGGACTTGACAGGCCGTGTCAGGATCGGTTGGACTCGTTGCGAGTTGAAGTTGACGTGGCGGAAGAGAAGGAAAAGAGACAGAGAGAACACGTCGTCTAGTCTTTTTCTTCTTTCTTTTTTCCCCTTCTTTGTTTTGAAGACCAGCGGTGCTGTCACGTCAGTCTTGTTCCCCTTTTGGTTTTTATTTACCAAAAGAAGTAAGGAAGAAAGAAGAAAAAGGAAAAAACAAAATTCCCTTTTTTATTTCATTTCTTTGATTCCATGCGCGCCTTATTCAAATTGGTCATGGTGTGCGCTTGATGGCCGAGGAAACTGGTGTGACTGTGAAGAGAGTAAAAGTGCGAAGAGGAGAAGAAGAAAAGGAGATCGCGCCCCGATTTTATTTTTGTGGCCAGCTCGTCTTATGTATTCCTCCCTTTTTTTTTATTCGATACATTTGACGATATCCATATAAAAGAATGAATAAAGAAGAAAATGAAATGTGTCAATGCATCAAAGATGTCGTCTGCACGGTTGGTGGAAGAGCGGGACAAATTGGTTGGCAGTGGTCGGTATCACGCAACTCGTCACGAAGCACGTCTCCGCTTGAAAAAAAAAAGAAAAAAAAAGTCTTTCATCTTCTTTGTATAATATCAAATGGAGAAAAAAATGGGGGGGGGAGGGGAAAGAAATAAGAAAGAAAAAACTGGATTTTTCTTCTGTGTATAGGTTTCCTTCCTTCTTCTTCTTCTTGGTCGCAACCCTCCTGGTAGTAGAGGCCTTGCCTCTACTGCTGCACAGATGTTATCACCAGGTTGTAGCAGTGACACTCTTCAGTGTATTGTTTATTCAACCGCGCTCTTCTCTCCCGTTCCTGTCTCTTATTCCTTTTTCTTCCATTCGATGTTGTGTGTATACGTTGCGATCTAATCGCCTTCGTCGTCCGTCTCTCCCCCCCCCCCTCTCTCCCCGTCTGTGTCTCTTCCACGTATTCGCCTATCGCTGAACAGCAGGTTCGACCGAGCATGGAATAAAACCTACTACCTTAGAGTCGACTAAGGTATACTAAATACCTTCAGAGAGTTGAAACACATGTTCCGCGGTACCTGTTTTCTGTTTTCTTGTTCTTTTTAAACCCAAAAATAAATTCAAATGTCTATACAAGTAGAAAAGAAAGAAAAGGAAAACTTTGTGCGCTTTGGAATCCGAGTTGAAATGTGTCACACGGCCCAGACGTGGGATTGTTGCTGGGCCCCTCTCAAACGGATCAGAAGAGGATTTCTGTCATCTTTTTTCCTTTTCCTTTTCGCCTTCACAACTGACGTTTGCTCTTTGACGTGAAGACGACCAGAAAACTGATCCAAGTGACAATCAAAATCGTGGCAAAACTGGTTACAATGGCCATTTTTTCTTAGACACAAATTCCCCAACTGAAACATTTGTCTTATCCAAAGCTCCTTTGACTCTCTGATTTCCGTGTGACTCATTCCACCGCCGCGAAATCAAACAGAAAAAAAAGGAAATAAATAAATAAATTTATTTGTTTTTTTTTGCATTCGAGCGATTGCGTAATGGATTTGAATTTTACTGAGTGGGTCTTGTTCGTCTAGTCGGTATACATGCCTTGTCTCTTTCGATATGTGCTGTCTGCTGCCGGGCATTAGCAAAGCAGCGAGTTCCACATATTAAAGAGTCGCACATGTACACGCCGCGCAAAGTGGCCCTCCGGAAATTCTCTCTTTGAGCAGCTCCTGCTGGCTCCTGCAGCTCCCAGCGCAACTGCTGTTCGCTTGCAAATGGAGAGGGGGAGGCCGGTGATCGATGATGATGGTGAAAGACGATACTGCAACTAACACATACAAGTCTATATAGGAGGAGTATAGCCAGTTGGGATGGAGTAGCAGTTTGCTCTGGAGTGACGATGATGGCCGTGCCCGGTGGCGCCCGGACGAGGGAAATGCACGCAAACATCAAGTTGCGATCCATACAGATAGCTATATACATAGCGAGAGAGAGATGAGAGGAACTAGACGGAAGGAAGAAGAAGATAGGGGAGAGAGAGAGGAGAAAGAACTGTCCTAATATTTTCCCTCACATCAGTCCCTCGGCTCCAGCGTATAACGAGCACCAGTCAATTTTGTGTTTTGCCTGCTGTGGTGCTCATCAAGCAACATCATTTGGACACCATCAGTTAGGGGCGGAGAGGGGGGGGGGCTAGCAGAGAGGTCTGTATACACTTATTATTACACATACCACGAAGAGACAGCGGGGCCAGCGAGGAGTTATCTGACCAGTGTATCATCATCATCATATACTATATATAATACTAGTAGTAGTAGATATATATATAGGCAACTTCTTTTTTTCCCTTTTCTCTGAAAAGACACACAGTCAAGAAGATGAGAGCAATGTGAGGGCGAGCGGAAGTTGCTATATCCGCATAAAATGCAGTGCCATCAGCTTTGAGTTAGGCCAGCCTCCTCCTCTTCCATCTCTGGGAAAAAAGAAGTACAGCCGGCCGACCAACCAAACTGTAGCGGATCAATGCACTGGCCATCGTGGTCATCATCATCGTCTTAGAAAAGACGAAAGGGGAATGTGTAGTAAGAAGAAGAGATCCCAACTAAGCAAGGGCTGGGCTTCGCCAATGTTATCATTCGATTCAGAGCTCTTCGCTTTTTTTTTTTTCCTTTTTTCCCCCTTTTTATTCTTTTTATTCTTTTTCTTCTTGTACTGTACCCAAGAGCCTATTCGATCGAGTATCGACATATCTATACAATCCCCTAGTGAGCGATTTTATTTTATTTTTATTTTTTCTTGAACAAACGACACAAGTTTGGTCACGCTTTGAATCTTTCAATCTCTTCAAAACTCGCAGAGAAAGAAAAAAGGAAAAGAACCTGTCCGTGTGTACGAGCAATTTCGATACAATCGAGATGTTCACCAACTGATTACCTTGTACACTGTGACAATTCTCAAACTGGCGTGTCCGGTTCTGATCGATTGTCGCGCCCAGTTATTTTCTTTTTTCTTTTTCTTTTTCTTTTTTTCCTCTGCTGCTGGCAATTTTTTGGGTGTCCGTCTCTCTCTTGTAGCCGTGGATCTAGTATTGGTCACTGAATAAAAAGTCGATTCGATGGGCACCGCAACACCACAAGGCGAGAGATGAACGTCCTTTCAGACCCTCTCTATCTGCCCTAATAACACAAATAAAAGAAATATAAGAAGAAGAAGAAGAAGAAGAAGAAGAAGAAGAAAAAAGAGTCGTCTCCTAAAAGCTGCGAGACGACGACGGAGAAATAAAAAAATAAAAAAATAAAAAAAAGTGTCGACGAAAGCAAGGAGCAGCTTTCGCCTTTGAGGCTTTGGATTTATTTCTCTGTAAAAGAACGGAAAATGGGTGAAAGACAGCAATTCGGTGGCAACTCGACGAGAGAAATATATATCAAAGAGAGAAAAGAAGAAATCTGCGCTCGCTCACACAACGACACCCACAAGCGCCAGCGAGATGCACCCGCAGCACGGGCCATTGAACGTTTGCGCTGTGTGTCGCCGGCGTCGACGTGTTGGGGAGAGAAGAAGAGAAGAAAAAGAGAATAAGAAACGGGCCAGCCAGCGCGGAACTAATTCGAACCAGAAGATATCTACCGCACAGACATCCCCCCAACACCCACCCACTCCTCAGTAGTATATACGTACGTAGTACAGAGAGAACAGACCCGTTTCCTTTTCTTTCAATCACCCACAAGGGGATAGTTTTTGATGCCAAAGGTTCTTCTTTTCATTTCTATTGGGACTCCTTATCGCCCTCCACCACTAGGATATTTATACCTTCAGACCGCCATGACGACTCTACAACAGCGTAAAGTGAAAAAAAAGTAAAAAAAATAAAAAATTAAGCACCTGGCCCTACACATCGTTGCTTATAAAATATCAAACGCTTTCCTTTTATTGTGAAACACTTATAAGGAAACATATGCACTTACAATGATCAAAATGTCTGTTGTGTCCTTGCAGGATCTCCGCTCCTATTGTGTTGCCTTCGCTGCGGCTTTCGCTTATTATCCGCTACATTCTTTTTCATTTACACTACACACAGCGCTGCTGCTGTCCGTCCACTCGGACTGAGGGTGGTGCTGTCGTCATAATCACTTCAATCACGCTTCGATTGAGAATATATAAGAGACGATAATACCTAACGGTCGATGCGCCGCACTTTGAACATTTCCTTTTTTTATATACTACATTCAAACGCCGCCGCCACCGCCGCTGCGATGATTCACATTTTTGAGAGACATATGTATATAAAAGGCGACGCTTCTTGTGGCCTACATTCAAGGATGACCACCGCTATATATATATATGTATATTGTACACACGTGTAGATGATCCATTTGTGTAGCGACGTTATTTTCTTTTTCTTTTTCTTAAGTGGGTGTTGCGCTGGTTGGGTTAGTGTTTGCGGCAGATGTTGTTGACTCTTTTCAGTCAAATGGCTGTGTGGCGGGCGGCAGAGAAGCCGTGGCTTTTCTGATTTCTTTCTGCGTGTGTAACCATGCGGCGTAACGTATAAATAGGACCCGCTGTGGTTTGACTCGTCCTGGTGGGTCTCCAACTCCACCAGAGAAAATCCTGTCACTTTTCTCTCCGCTGCTTTCCACTCGAAAATGTCCACATTTTCTTTTTTTTTCTCTTTCTCCCTTCTTCCTTTTCTTTCTGGAAGTTTAAAAAAAAAAAAGTTGACATTTTTCCAGCGGTATAGAGTTGCGCATCGTTAGTGTTGTCAACGGCAAATCAGATAGCGGATAGAGTGACTGAGAGAGGAGAGCGACGAGGGCGGAATATAGAGAGAAGAGAGAAGGAACCAGGATAACTTGTGCTAGGGTATAGTTTACCCCAGGGTTCAAAGTTGATAGACGTCACTCTATGTATATGTGTTGTGTATAGAGCCGGTGATGTCTATAAGGGTGTCGAAAGAAAAACGAGAATGCCAAAGGAAAGCAATTAAAAGAGCCCAACCAACCGGCTAAAGGCCACAGCCGACACACGTCAAATTGCTATTATTTGCTTTAAGGCCTGCGATAATGATTTCTCGCCCGTCGCTCTCTTAATATCCGGGATTTTGTTCAATAGCACTTCTCCAGTGTTTGACACATATACACACAGCACACACAAGAGGCAAGAGAAGAGCTTCTTCCTATATTACCCTGTCGACCAATCAAAAAGTTTTTCTTTTTCGGCTGCTGCTGCTGGGGGGGAAGAAGGAAACTTCCTCGTTTCTCTTTGAGATTCTACGACCGACAAGTCGCTCGGAATTTCTTTTTAAGGGGGCGGATGTAAAGGACACACAGAGTCGCCACTGAGATTCTCTCCATTTTCGGTAGGCCATCGTCTGTGCAAAGGTTTTTTCTTCTTTTTCTTTTTCTTTTTCTACGGAGATCGTGAAGAGTTGACATGGGCGGTCCGTCTTGTTCCGTCTTTTTTTCTTCTTCTTCTTCTTCTCTTAGAGCTCAGGGGCCTCATAAGTATGAGAGTCATGTGTTTGTGTGTGTGTGTGTGTGTGCGAGCGCGCGCGCCCGTTGCACGGCCCGTGGGGTTCTTGCAGCTGTCAACATGTTCCTCTTGACAAACGTTAGACGACGATCTCTCGCAGCGGCTGCGGCCCGCCCGCCAGTTTCCTCCCTCGGCTCGGCTCGGCTCGGCTCGGCTCGGAGAAATGATCATCATTTCAGAAATGAAGAGAGGCGATAGCGCATGAAAATCATGTGGTATGGAATCGAATCGCGCGCGGCACTAAATCATCAGCAGCCGTGGTGTCTGCATGTGTCTAGGAGATTCTCCCTGTGTATGTACGTCGAGCGCGTGGGACGCAATCAGGAGACGGCCAATACGCCAAAACACGGAGAGAGAGAGAGAGAGAGAGAGAGAGAGCCAAAGTCAAAGCAAAAGCAAAAGAGCCTCACGAAATACATATAAATATAATCTAAAGGGGGGAAGCGGAGAAGACAAACAGATGAACGCCGATGATAACGCTTCTTCTCTTTTCTCTTATACGTACAGTATAGTAGAGAGATGCAGCTGCTGCTGCTGCTGCTGGGGCCCCTTCTTTCTTCTTCTTCTTCTTCTTATATTTTTCTGTTTAGACTTTGGCTGGGCAGCAAGTTGATTTATTCCAAGTGTCAGACTACAAGAAATCTCCTTATGTATCCGACCCGTAGAAATCGTATAGATATTTGAGCCTTTTCGTCTTTTTGTCTTTTTGTCTTTTTGTCTTGCCACCTTCCAACCTTACCCCCGCGAGTCCTTTAGGGAAGGAATCGAAATGACGAGGAGACAAAACACAAGAGAGAAAAATGCACGCAGTCCTCGACGTGCGTTCTATTCATTCATCTCAGGTGGCGGCCGTGGAAAAACGGTGGAATGTCGAGTGACACTCCTTCCATTTGTCTTTTTTTTCCTTTTCTCCCTTCTTTTCTCCCTTTTTCTTCTTTCTCCCGGTTGTTTGTTCTTCGTCAAAAAGCAGCGGCTTATCCACTTTGGAGATCTCGATTCAAATCGTCTCTAATTTCCACCAGCAACAGTTTCCCTAATACCGTCAACATCGCCAGGATTTCGGGGTTGATGGTTTCGTTGACATCCAATTTCTCATTGGATGTAAATAACGTCGCCCATCAGTTGCAATAGGAAAACACAAAACACAAATAATATAATATCCCGTAAGGATACTGGGTGTTGATGGGATATGGGTGATGACCTGGATATATACTGTATAGTATAGCTATTCACCGGATAGGTTAGCCAGTTGAACGAATGTTTTGTTTCTTTTCGGGGCTTGTTGTTGTTGCTGTTGTTGTAATACAGTCATTATGACGTGACACACGGAGGTGAATCTTGTGCGCAGAAAATGTATTCATCATCGTCTTGATTCTTTGGATTTCTCCTTTTTTTGGGAGGGGGGGGGGGAGGAATAAAAAGAGTCTGGCGTCCGTGTTGGTATCGTTTGCGGCGTTGCCCTATGATTAATGACGGAATGATTGGGCTCGTCTTTGCTCACGAACTTGCACCCTTCATCAGGTTTCCAACCTCTTGCGGGGACTGCATATGTACACACAGCCAGACCTGGCCTATACCTTTATATACCCACCTCTCTCTCTCTCTCTCTCTTTGCCGTTAACTCTCTGTATAGCGTGCCGTGCCGCTTTGGGCGTCGTGTTAACGTTCACGCCACCTGCCTTCCCTTTTCGTTCCGTTTTTTTTTCTCTCTCTCTCTCTCTTTCTTCTGATTCTTTTGATTCTTTTACTCATCTCGATTCTGCAGCTGTGCCACGACGTGAAGAATAACCGTCGTGAACATCTCGTTTATTTTATTCCATCTTGGATGCTGTAGCTATAGCGCCTATATAGGAGCCGAGCAAGTCTCCGCCTGGAGGCAAATAGCCGACTTGGCTTAATATTCAACAGTCTGAGTCTCTGAGAGAGCGGGATGGAACGGGATCGAAATCAGGGCAAAATTGGAATCTCCCGCGTTACTCGATATTGCTCTTATACGACTGACTGACTTTTCGGGCCGTGTTTACGCAGTGACTACTAAACCGTGTAATTGCTTTAGATATCTTTTTTTCCCCTTCGTTGTTGTTGTTGTTGTTTCTGTTGTTGTTTTTGTTGTTGTTGCCTCCTTGTTTTGGCAACAGCTTTGCGGACTGGCGTTGGCTCCCACAGTGTCAAATTCGGCTGAGCTGCGCTCTGCGCACGATCGTGATACGAGTTACGAAATTATTAATAAAAACCGTTTTTCACACGCCGCAGAGCACAAGAGCAGCAGAGAGTCTCTTAATCTCTCGTTGCACAGCGATAGACACTCTGTATACTGACTAGAATATATATTTAAAAAGCCATTATGAATTAGGAACAACTGGCAATTCGGTCGTCGTGTCCCTTTTGCGCCTTTTGATTGCCATTAGACGCGCCATTATGAGGTGTTGCCTCCGCGTTTTGTGTGTGTGTGTGTGTGTGTGTGTGTCTATTATTTGGGGTGGTGATTGCAAGTTTCAGTATTGTGTTGTCTTGTTCTTTTTTATTTTCGACTCAAGTTGAGAGTTTCGTGTGCACAGGCGGCGTCGTCCTGATCATCAGCGGGGGTTGCTTTCTTGTTTTTCTTTTATTTTGTTTTTCAAATCGTGAGTTGTTATTCAAACCGCTGCCGTGATGATGATGTACGAACAAACATTGGGGGAAACCGAAAGAGAAAGAAAAAACAAAGAAAAAAACAAAACACGTAAGGATGTGGTTGATGCATCTTTTTCTCTTCTTTCCTGTGCGATAGAGCTTCGCCGCTATACTAGACGTATAGTTGTAGTAGTAGTAGCTAGTATCTCTCGTCTCTCTATCTCGTCTCTCTAAAGATGTTCGATTGGCCACGAGTTATTCTCTCTCCTCTCAACAGAGGCAACGTGATTATCGTCTGACTCGCTACTACTATAAGAGAGGCCAAGCTGATGGAGGGAGAGCAAGGAAGCCGAGGCGGATAGAGAAAATGAGATTCCGCATGGAATAAAAGCGTCGCTCCTACTCAATCGACTTTCCTTTGCCGCCGATCGTCTAGATACCCCGGACCGGCCCCACCAAGGCCTGCCGCAGACTCTCTTCTCTATTCTTTCGTTAGATAGATATTCACATTGAGGCCGGAGCCGGCGGAGTGACGTCCGGATGCGTTTCGATAGATAGATATATATATATGTGTACACACACAGCAGACTCACTCTATTCACTGGATTGGATCCATCGAACGCAATAGTGTCGAGCGCTAGTCGAAAGAGAAAGAGGGAGAGAGGGAGAAAAGTGGCAACTAATTGTCTGTGCCAGCCGCTGCACGACCCAAAGAGAAAAGAGCTTCTTCTTCCCTATATACACTCTGTGAAAACGGGCGTTTCCTCCTATTGCGAGTGGGGGGGTTCTCGGTGCGCAACGTTTATTGAATCAGTTGTCGACACAACGGAGACCAGCGCCAGACCAGCTAGAGACGGGCCGTCACCCCCATCTCTTTCATTCCCTTTTTGTGCGGAGGGAGGATGATATTATTTCGACAATTTCACATCGGAATAATTTCCAGTTCCGGCGCCCCCCCCCCCCCCAAAAAAAAAAAACATGTAAAAGACGAGTTTACGTTTCAAGGCGTCGCATAACAAAGTTTTGTCGGTTTCGATTGAATAGATGGAAGAAGAAGAAGAAGAAGAAAAAAAGATGAAAAGGTCTGAAGATCAATCGAGTTGAGAGGTTTGGTTGTTGATCCACTTCTTTTTCCTTTTTTTTCCTCGTTGAAATATGGAGTAGTTGTTGGGTAGTGGTGGGTGGACGAATCCACACGAACTCGTCTACTGAGGAGATGTGATGGATGTTGTCTTTCCTATTACATAACTACGTTGAAGTGACGCAGAGAAAGACGCAGAGAGAGGGGAAAAAGGAAGAACAAGTCTGGGGTGGGAGAGTCTATGCTGAGAGGATTGCTACTGTACACGGCTTGCATCTCCAAACGGGGATTATACATATACGAGAGAGTTTGTATCCTATTTATATATATATACATCAAGGGAAAAGGAATAGATGGTGGGAGGGGGGAAACCATAGAGATCGTTTCATTAATACTAGTTTGCCCTAATATCTTTGACCCTCCTCCTCTCGTCTCTCCCTCTCTCTTTCTATGAGTCTCCTGGCAGACACGTGATTCTTTTTCACAACCTAGAGTAGCTGCTGACCGGGGGTAGTTATTATAGACACAAGTATTGACTACGCACGCCAAAGTGTGGACACGGCCGACTCTCTGAGCCATGGGGGGAATAGTGCACGACGCGGTGCGGATCGTCTTTCGCTTTCAATCAAAGCTCGGCCGAATGGAAAAAAGAAGAAAAAAAAGAACCCGATCCGATTGATCCTTTCCCTAGACGAGATGAAATAGTCAACTCATAAATCAAAGTGAGCTTCGAGCTATTGTCGGGCCATCATTATACACACAGTGTCCTAGTTACACTATACATACTATATAGGTATATATTTCTTCTAATAAATGTTTGCCACACCGTGAACTTTTCACGACCTAACCAATAATACGCAGTAAATGGCGTACACACGTCTATGGCCGGCAAACTCCCACACCACCGCCCACTCTTATTTTATGCCGTCATTTTGTAGATGAGGTTTTATGGACGGGCTTTGCGCAAGCTGCTCTGCTGTGTGTGTTGAGGCAGCAGCAAGGGACTGCGGCCGAAAGGGGATTGCGATGAAAGGAGAGAAAATATACAGCCTCACGACGCCAGCACAGACGGCGCGTGTATAGTATATATAACGCGGCGGCCGAGAATCTGTCTTGCTTTTGTTTTTCTTCTTCTTTTTTTCTTTTTTCCTTTTTTCGGCTTTTTTCCTCCTGATGTATAGAGGATATAACATCCATGCCTTGTTGCTGTTGGTCGCTCCTTGCGGCTCGATAAAGTAGCGAGAGAGGCTCTACGCACACACATTACATAACGTCGAGTAATATATAGAGTAGGCCTATATGAACACAACAACGGCGGAACAAGAAGAAGAAGTAAGAAGTAAGAAATAAGAAATAAGAAAAGGGAGAAGCCTTTTCTTCCTTGTTAATGTCAATTAGTCGGCCGCAGCAGCTCGGGCGCGATCCATTAAAAGCTTCTCTCTCTCGCGCTCGTTGTCGACTTGTCGTCCGCCGACTTGCGGCTCAGTTGCGCCCGCCTTATATATTTCCCCAGTTTTCTTGATTCTATTTTACGAGAGCCACGATTTCAACCCGTCGACGGGACCCACAACGCCGCTGGATGACTTCCTGCTGAGCCGAGGGCAAAAGAGCGACGGCCTCCCCTTTTTTCTCCCTAGAAAAGAAGAGAAAAGAAGAGAAAAGAACCATTTGATTTCATTAGAGCGAAGTGGATCAAGTCTAAGAAAAAAAAGGGAGTCCTCTATAACTGTTCAAGGGTTAGCTAGCTGTTGGAACTCTCTTTTTCTATGACGTGTCTGTGACTTTGTATACATCTTTTTCCATCGTTCTCTTTTTTTTCCTATATCCTAAAAGAATGAAAGAAAGTGGGAGAGTATTTCAATTTATTGTTACGACGGGCCCTAGACTGCGCCTCATCTCGCGAAGTTGGCCGTTTCATTGCCGGCCGTATCGCACTATATAGTACTGCATCGGAGCGCAGTTGTACTAGCGGTGATGGTTGCAGCAGCAGTATTATAGAGTGGGAGAAACTATAACAGAATGAGGGTGTCGGTCGACATCGAGAGCGTCGACGTCTCTCTCCCTCCCCCCCAAAAGTCGTCGACAACGGCCCCCCCCCCCCCTCTCCGCCCGCGATCTCGGGGGAAATTGCTCCGCACAAGTGAATGATCAATACTAGTACTACTACTACTACATCTATATACTATATACTATACCGCCTCTCTCTCTCTCTCTCTATCTGCCAGCCTCTCCTATATATCTATATATATATATGTGTGTGTGTGTGTGTGTACTGTACACTACTCAACGAGTCTCTCTTGTATATATAACTTCCTACTATGGCCGCCGGTCGGTCCAATCTCGTGGGAAACTTTTCACAAGCGAATTCCGATTATCTTGAAAGCCTCCGCGTTTTTCTCCTTCTCTTATTATTCTGCTGCAGCCCTTTTCTGTTTTTCCCTATTGTTGAAAGACGGGCGTAAAGATTATGAGATCCGGGTCATGTAGTCAGTCAGTCACAGTTTTTCTTTCTTCTTCTTCTTCTTCTTCTTCCACAGTTGTGTTCGAATTTCATCCGTTTTTTTTCTTCTTATATTTGTGTGTTTTCACCATAGAAAAATCAAAATGGGAAGAAACAGATGATGATGAAGACGACGGGCTCGAACGGCCCCTCAGAAAAAGAAACTGGCAAAGATGCGTATACATTATTCAATCTGTGTCTGTGCTGTATATATCCTATGCTATGGGCCGCGCGTTATATCTGTGTGAGCTGGCCATGTCAGGCTCGAGCTCGACTCCAGCCAACAGAGTTCATGAATATTCAACTCTCTCGGAAAAGAGAAGAGAACTAGCATCTCGGTTATTTATGACAGTGAAAACGTTCAACTTTTTTCTTCTTCTTCTTCTTCTTCTTCTTCTTCTTCTTCTGCTTGTGTTTTTCTTCCTCTTCTCTATTCGGTTGGGCTCTCCGCTCTCCCCTTATATATACATATAAATATTCCCACCCGCGGAATAAATCAAAATACTATTCTCTTTATTACATTCTTTTTCCTCCGCCATATAATCATATGAAATAGGATAGGATATACTTAGCGGCCTGGCATTCAGAAATCGATTTGAAACCCCGAAATTTTCCAGCATTTTAATCATCGTCTTATTCCCTTGTTTGGATTCCTGTCTTTATATAGATGGCAACAGTTTGGCAGAGGCGTCAAAGATGTCGTGCCGTCTTGCACTTGAGCTGGCTAATCCTGCTGATCGCCCGGCCGTGCCTGGCCGCCGTGTCCGTCCAAACGACGTCGTCCGTCCTGGAGGAAGTCCTGGAACACGGGCCGCTGTTTGACGAAATGGAAGACGAGGCCTGGTGGAGCGGCGTCGACGTCGTGGACACAGCCTTGCGGTCGTGGCCGGAACCCGGTCCAATATCCGATCCGTCTGGATTGCTGGCCGTCTCAACGAGTGCACCGATGGAAGAGGAGGATTTCTGCCGCTTCTGGCAGGGCCACGGCCGTCCTGAATCATCGGGGTCCTGGCTCCCAGCGGACGCCTGTTCATTGATGAACAGGGCGCTGGCCGTTGACCTTTCGGGCGGATCCAGCTCCATGTTGTTGCTGCCCCGATTGCCTCCCCCGCCGCCCGTCCCGCCCACTCTGACTGATCTGGTCAAGCAGCTCAATCAGCTCAGTCAACTCCAACAGGAGCAGTCGCAGTCCCAGCAGCCGACCAACGTCGGCAACAATGACAGTGAGTGCCTGCTCTGTCAATGGGCCACGCTCAATGGCACCATCGATCTTCTGCCCAATTCAGGTAAGGCACCCCTTCTCCATCATTCCAGCAATGAAGTGTGTCAATCTCCTCCCACTAGAGTCCTACAGACTTATTGGGGACGGACACATACGTAGAGAGAAAAGACAAAGATTAACTAGACCTTATACATCACCAATATATATATAGCTGGGCAGAGTGGGTGCATGTATAAAGGTGTAGCTAGTACACTCTTCTCTATCTCTATCTGTGCGTGGATGGGATACACGTGATGAGGTCCTTTGTTCTGTGAACAGTCAATATTTGAACTAAGTGCCGGACGGACGGAGATGGGGAAATGGGCCCCCCGCCTAGCCGGCTAGCCCAGACGCATCGGTCACAAAAGCTCAAAAAGGTTTGGACGACCGGACAGAGAGAGGAATAAGACAAGTTGCCCGCCCTAAACTATATGGTGACCATGTCTCGTGTCAAACCGGAATCAAAGGCTCTTTATGCATATGGCTTATGTCTCTTTTGATACCAGGCACTTTCTTTTCAACCACTGAGGCCAGCACGATCCATCTCGTCTCTCTAGAAGTGGGCGGGAAACCAAAAATGAAGAAAAAAAAAGGAAAATGGGAGAAAATGACTAGATTTTCTGCTGGGCGCGAGAGTTTTGGCTGGGATATAGAAGGGAGGATAGTGTAACAACGTGGCACGGTTTTTTCGTTTTTGTTGTTCAAGAAAAACGAAAAAATAAAAAAAGAGTCGACTGTCACGCTAGAGGTGTTGCTCCGGCTGACCCCGCCGCTTCCCGTCTCTTTTCTTTTCCAGAAAAAAAATAAGAAACAAACTCTATATCAAGCAATTTTAGGGAAAATTACCGCGTGCCGGCCCAGTCTCTCTCCGTTGCGGTAGTTTTTTTTTCCTCTCTCCCGGCAGTTGCGTGCCCAACTCGAAAAAATATAAAATATAAAAAAATATTACCCTCAATCAGAGTTGTACGCGCGGCTCCATGCCGTGCGCGCCCTTTTGAATGAAAACGGTGGGCAAGGACGGGCAGGATAAATTTTTCTCCTTCAGATTTATTTTGACTTCTTTTTTTTTTTTCTCTTTATTTCTGTACAGTATTTATATAAACATCAGCGTACGTACTTCATCATCTGTGTATAGTAGCAACCGGCCATTCTCTCTCTCTCTCTCCATCATTCGTTATTTTCCTACAACCGCTGGATAGCTCCTTGTTGTGAATACATACCGACGTGCCGGTTTTTCCCTCTGTCGCGCCTTGTTAGCTCCCGCACAACAGCGCTGGCTGGCTGATCCGGCGAACAAGAGCCGGCAATTAAAGCTACACATTCAATACTAGTATACCGGCAACTTTCTATCCTTCGTCTGATGTTAGATCTCCTTTGAAATATTAATAACGGCCATTTTGTTCTCTTTTTTCGATTATTGCGTCCGTTCCGTGTTGACTTGAAATCTTTTTTTCTCAAAAGGAAGCCAACAAGCTTCTGGTTTTGATTCACTCTTGTCTGTTGTATAATAAATAAAAAAAAGGAGCTGCGCTGGAAAAGAAGCGACAAATCATCGGCGGGGTAGAAACAAATAAAAACTAAGGAGCCAAAAAAACATTCCAATTGGGTTTTTCTGGCTGGGAGAAAAATAACAAGGGCGTTTATCTGAAAAGCTATAGGGAAAGGCAGGGTGCTTGGCACGTCTCCTTGCGGTTCCTCAAGGGACATTAGGAGGGAGATATCAGCTCAATATGATACATCTCTTTTTTCCGTCTGGTCTAATAGAACCAACGCGTATAAATATCAAGTCTGCGGGTGTAATAATCCAATGATTAGAAACAAGGAAAAAAGAAAAAATCAAGCAGCGAAAAGGCGCATCTCTCAAGACCGAAAGGGAGGGATTCGACGCAACACGCATCGAGGCGTTGTTTTAGATCTTGGTCTAAATTTTGACCAGAAATGAAAAAGAAAAAAAAAGGGTCGGCAATCAAAAAACATCCGGCTCAATTTAAATTGAGTCCACTCCGCTTCTATAAAGCGGCTCACGCGATATTTTTTCACCCCCACTGTTGTTTTTTCTTCGAGAAATTAAAAAAAAAAAAAAAAAAAATTATGTTGTTGGATCAGGTGTGTTAATGACCGGTTTCTATATAGCGCAATTTTTTAAATTTCTTTTTGCTAATTTAACGATGCGCTAATAACCGACATTCAACCGCTCTTCTATTAACGACTTCTTAATTACCCAACGAAATGGATCCCCCGGCTCTTTTTTATTTAAAAAAAATACAACAAAAACGTTCCAATGGAAATTTGAAATAAAAAGAGAAAAAGAGCCCGCCATTTCCTTTAATTCATAAATATCCCCACCCCGGTTTTATAGTCGTGAGTGTACCTATAAAAAGGGGAATTGATTTGATATCGAACATATCGAATCGGCTTCCATCGAACATGCGACAACTGAATCCAAAGTCAACAGGGCGCAGAGCTAAAAAAGGAGCTGGAGGAAATGGGAGGGATGATTTCGTGAGCTGAGGACGACAGCCATTTCCTCATCTCTTTTGGATTTCTTCTGGCCCAGCCAAATCTATCTGTCGGCTAGAATGTCTTTCTTCCTTCTATATTTGTGCTCCCACCACTTATATAACGTATATTTGCACTGGGCTGAGCGACAGCAGCTGCAGCAGCGGTGCAACATCGACACGACACCGGCGTCAACAACCCAAACAGGGGCGTTCAACAAAAGAATCTCAGAAGAGGCCAAAATAATACAAAAAGAAAAAAGAAAAAACAAACAGCAGAGACGATCTCGCCGCCGCTCTATTTCGTGTGTGTGTGTGTGTGTAGCGCATCGAAAAGGCGCCTCCAGATTCCGGCCGAGCGCGGCTGAGATGAATCAAAAAGAAGAAAGAAAAGAAAGAAACAATTCTTGGCTTGGCTTTTTGCTCTCCTTCCAAGGATTGCTGCGCCTCCCTTCGACGGTGATGGATGGCCTTTGATTCTTGTTTTTTGTTTTGTTTTTTTCTCTCCTCTCTTTTTTCTCCGTTCGTGTTATTGTGTGTGTGTGTGTGTGCTGCGTGTGTCCCATCAGAGTCGCACACAGTCCAAAATAGATGAGAGAAAATGCTCCACTACGCCGCTCGTCCTGCATGGTCTATCTTTTGATCCCCTCGTTTCTATACAACATCATCCCCGACATTCATTATATTCCCAATACACGGGACGAATATTACGATTTGTATCCTCTATACAGTATATCCTATCTCTCACTCTCTCTGGCGCAGTTGTAGGGCTGTAGGCCTGCTGCTGCTGGCCGGCTACGGATGAGAGGGGGCTCAGCAGATAGTGGATATAATAGACTGCCGGCCTCGTCGTAGGAGAGCGAAAAGGGATGATCCTGATCAATTTTTTCTTGTTGCCCCCGCTGTGCGCGGCTGCATACTATAAATACATCGTCGAGAGCTATAAGCCTCTATGTATATAAATATATATAAGTTATACATCACAAATAAATAAAGAAGAAGACGGATCCAAGAAAGAACTTTATCGAATATAACTAGGTTTTCTGCCTACACATACTGCTGGTTTTGTAGCTCGGAGAGTTTATCGTCTTCTCTCGCTATCGATAGGCTATATGCGGCTATATGCGGCTATATGGGACGGACGACGTGTATTATGCGGTATAGACCCGAATCACGCACAGCCCAACTCGATAGACTTTCTGGGGCGAAGAGAAATATATAGATGGGAGCCCAAAAGAGACTCGATAAGAGGATGATGCGCACGCTGTTATTTATAATTCACGCACACACAGTGCATGTTGTTCGGATCGGTTGGGATGAAGACGTGAAACGTTAGATCGCTAGAAGCGCATCTTTCCTTTTTGCCTTCCAACTATCATCATGTCCTGTGTGTGTGTGTCTATAGCCTTCTTCTTCTTCTCCTAACACAAGTTCAGCCAAAAAGATTTCGGTTTCTCTCTCTCTTCTATTTTTATTTCTCATCTCTCTCTCTCTCTCTTTTTATTTATTTCTTCTTTTTCTTCTTCTTCTTCTTCGGAGTTTTTTTTTCTTCTTTTATTTTTAATACTTGTTGGGGAGTTTGAGACTCTTGGGCTGGCCTCTTTGTTTAGAGCCGGGCGCCGCCGACGCGCATCACGCCAGGTAAAATAACACCACGCACACATCACCCGAAGCGATTGTATACACACATTATAATACATCCCCCCTTATTCAACAAAAAGAGAAAAGAAGAAAGAAGAAAGAAGACCTTTTTTTTCTTTCCTTTTTCCATCTTTCGTTCTTATACAGCAGATGAGGGAGGACTGCATAAGAAACTGTTGCAGGAGATGATGATGATGACGATGATGATGATGATGATGAAAAAAAAAAGAGTTGGGAGAAACAGAGACCCGAGACACACACACACACGGACACACAGAAAACAGAAAAAGAAAAACGATGATGAAGACCAAAAGGAAAGACGAAACGGCGCAAGTGTGTTTTCCAAAGTTATATATTTCCCTCCCCTCCTTCTTCTTTTTCTTGCGTTCTTTCACGAATTATTTGTTTGAGAAGGAGAGAAGAATAGAGACACTTGAGAGTCACCATCGTCCATCCCCCATTTTCCTTTATATTCCTTTTTTTTTTCTTTATTTATTTAAAAAAAAAATAAGAAGGAAAGAAAAATCTTTGACAGCTTTGGTGTTTATATGCTGACCAGCCCCGGGAAATCTGAACTCAAACGGCTATGGGCCGGCCACCTCCTCCTTTTCCTCTTCTGCATCCATCCCACCTCCTTCTCTATCCACCTTTCTCCCTTAAAAGGTGCGATAGGGGCTCTATTGCTCTTGTGTGTACAGCTGCTGAAACTCGATGGCTGCTTCTTCGTCTATTCTATTCCATTCCATTCCATTCTTTTCTGTATCTCAGCTAACGCCCAGCCAATGTATTATTATACACGTTATTATTATCATTATGATTCACATTACTGAGAATGTGGAAAGAATCATCTGATCCACATCCTCCGAGAAAAAGAGAAACGATCGAGATGAAAAGGCGAATCAAAGTCAAAAGCACAAAATAACAAGAGCCAACAGATAAGCAGTTTAGGACACACAAACAAGTTGAGATGTTATAAAAGAAAAAAGAATAGGACGAGAGGTGGATGAAGGATACACAGGGACACTGGAGGCATCACGAAACAATCGGCTGGGCGTCTGTATTTATAGAAGAACCGATAATAATTTTCGGTCCTTGTCAGGAAACGTGATCCCGGCTTGTTACCGCATCCCTAATAAAGGTTGTGGCCAAATTCGGATCAACTCCGTGCCTCTGCCCTTAACCCTTTTAACCGGTTCAGATCTAATTTTCTTCTACCCCACTGAATAAATAAATCAAAATAGAGTTTTATTTTTTTCTAAAGAAAAAGACAGCCCAACATTGTCTGTACTGAAAGGAAAAAAGCAAATGAGGGCCAACCAAGAGTTCAAACAACGCAGTTGATTACTCTGAAACAATTTGACCTGATGGGCTTGGCTGCAGACTGCAGAGCGGTTAGCTATGGCATCAGCGACTCTGCACAGAGTTTTAGTTAGTTAGTCAGTGTAAAAAGATTTGAAAAAAAGGGAAAAAGAGAGATGATGAAGATACTACAGGAGCGAGACTGTCGGTCTGTTGTGTGATGATGGCCGGTGCAAGTGTTTTTGGTACGAGTCGAGTGTGGCTGGAGCCGAAGAAGAAGTCGCGGCCTGCAGGCGATGATGTGTCAATTACGGCTCCCAACGAGGCGTCTTAATGGCCACTTGAGATAATACCAGGGCGAGTGGTTTCTTGGTTGAAGGTGATTTTCTTCTTCTTCCATTTTTTTTCGCTCCTTTTCACCTAGCCCGCCACTTCTCGCTCCATCTTTTTTATTTTTTTTTAAGACTTGCGCCTCCATCACCTCTAAAGTTTCTTATAACACAACGCCGGGATGGGTACGAACAACAACAACACCGCCTCCGGATGGAAGAAAAACAGAGGGAAAAAAAAATTAAATAAGAGCCAGACGAAATGACGTCAAAAATATTAAGAAAGAAAAGAGTTTAACAAAATGAGAAAAGTGGCTATGAAAATGGAACCCGCCATCGGCCATCATCACACAACTGCCCAGCACTCTATCGGCCCATCATCATCTTGGGAGAGCAGCGCAGTATATATGCATATACGATCCGATAGTTAACAACTGAGCTCACAATAAACAAATCGCCCATATTTGGCAGTGAGTCAGAGCTCAGCAACTTTGCGTGGAAAAAAGGAAGAAAACCAGCGCACAGTTCTGAGGTAAAGAAATAACAAACGGAAGATGCAGCAGGTTGGGCAACAACAACCGCCAAGAGCTCTGCTGGTTCTGTTTGTTCAAGAGTCTCTCTCTCTCTCTCTCTCTCTCTCATTGCCAGTCATATATATTTAAATATAGAACATGGCATTTTTGGTATCCAGCGAGAAAGAGAGAAAAGAACACGCACAAACGCTTTCTGAATGCCCAATGAGGTGATTTGTGGAGGGGTTAGATCGTACCTTCATCTTCTTCTTTTTCGGGGTTGCCAACGTTGTTTGGAATATTTCGAAAGTCGCGGTCGTAAAGAAATAAGATCATCATTCCAATTCCTATGGCGGCGGCCCTATATCTCGTTTTGTTGTTGGCTTGTATTTTCGCTGGTTGTTGCGCCGTTGCAAAACCGACCGGAATGTGTCTCGGGTGTTCCCGCCTCTTGATTGGCTCGTGCTCCAGGTGTGTGCAAGACACACACAAAAAAGAAAAAAAAAGAAAAGAAAAAAAAAGGAAAAAAGAAACGAGATGCGGCTAGACCGCACCTCGGCGTTGCGTGACCCGCCAACTTGCATGGTCCTTTTTTTTTCTTCTTTTCTTTTCTTCACGTTTTATTTTTATTCCTCTCATTTTATGAGGCACTCTCGACCTTTACTCCTCAGTCGTTGGCAGGCGAGAGTCGCCATCCAACTGACGAGAGTTCCGTGCATAGTGCCGGAGTCTATCCTCCTTCGCCTAATGTCCGTGTAAGTGACGACGGTCTGGCAAGCTAAGAAAACCTAACAACCAACACAAAAAAAGGAACCTTAAGCTAATAAGAGTTGAAGATTGAGAAATATACGCAGTCTAAGTGCTTGGCGTCGAATTGAAAGGCAAACTAGAGGTTCTCTTTCTCTGCTTTGGCTTTGGGTTGAAATGGTTTTTGATGAAATAGTTGTTGAGAGGCTACAGGTGGCGCCACGGGACCAACCCCTTTTCTGCATGCGATTGCACAATGGACGCCCTTCGGTTGGCTCCTTATTATTCCCAGTTTTCCAATCCAATCATCGCCAACAAGATGAAGCCATTGAGATGATGATTGCTGCCTCTCATTTAACCTGTCCTTATTCTCTCTCTCGATCCTCCGCTGCTGCTGCTCCCCCCCTCCCCCGTCCTCCTTCAGACATCAGACTATATTTGAAGAGCGGGAAACAAGCCGGTCTCGGCGTTTGTGCAGCGCGTTCAATTGAGTTTGATGGAGAGATTGGAATCGTCTGAAATGCAAACAAGCGAGAGAAGAAGAGAGAGAGCGGGGTAGTAGTAGAGCTAGGCTAGTATACATCGCCCATTAGCGGAGTATTTCCCCCCTCGAACCAGAGCGGCTTGTTCATTTAAAATTTTATTTTTATTTATTTTTTCGATTTGGTTTTCCCACCACGTCGGTTGGAAGTCCATGTCCTCTCTTCATTTTGGACACACAACAGCAGCAGAGCAGGACCAGTCGACACTGGCGGATGATGAGGTGATGACGTTTTTGATACCCTCCACTTGGGTCCTTGGGTCCCCTCCATTTTCCCTATTCTCCTTTTTGTTCCTTCAGCTCTTAACTATTATTATACAGGACGTATCTACCAATCTATCCATCTACCTATAGAATATACGTCGACTATCTGCTTTTTAGATATTTTTTCGCCTCCTCCTCCTCCTCCTCTTTTCCCCTCTTCTTCTTTATCCCCGTCCGGCCCGTCTGGCTGTTGCCCGGTACCCCGATGACTATCTCAAAGATTGAACTGTCAGAGCCGATGGGAGTGATCAGCCCCCTCGTGCTGCTTAGCCATTCACTCCACGTAATTAGTTATTAACCCAACTGTCTGTTTGCATTCCTCCTCGTATGGTGTGGAAAGAGCCGAAACCCCCCCCCTCTCCCGACTTCCTTTTCCATCCATTCGCCATCTTTTTTCTTTGCCCCCAATTAAAAAACAATTGAAACAAAAGAGGACGGAAAAAAAACGAAAAATTCTCCCATGAAAGAAAAATGTCACGAAAATGAGTCGCTTGATCTCGACCTCTTTCGACACTTTGTGTATTGATTGTAATACAATCTCGCATGGAACACCAGCTGATGGATGAGAGAAGACGCTTCTAGGGTTTGTGAAAGAGACCAAGGAAATGACCAACAGGGCAAATCGAAATATTAAAGGTCTATATTGGCCAGGTGTTTGCGAGACAAGGAGAAAAAGAAGCCCAGGAGAAAGTGGGCGTTGTCCGCCTTGTCTGTCAACCTTCTCTTATGATAGTCACTGACGCGCACTCACACCCCCTCTTCTCTCGGGTTTCATATGGAAAAAAAGAAAAAGAAAACGGCAGCCAGCCAGCAGCAGGTATGTAGATGGGCCGTGTGTTTTCTTTGGCGTGAACGTGTACAACTGTACACATAGTCGAATGAGAACTGAGAATCCCGGGCGACCGCGAACAAACAAGCGACGACAGTTTGTGTGGGGGTGAACCGGTGGGTGGATGGAAGAAAAAGTGACACTGCTGCCCTTGTCACAGCGCAAACAGAGTCGCCATTCCGTTTGAATGCGCTCGCCCGGCAGAGCTTCCCTTTTAGATTAAGAGACAGAGAGAGAGAGAGAGAGAGAGAGAGAGGTGTACAATAACGGGCGTGGTCACAGTAGTAGAACTCTCATCTCTCTCCCAAGACCCCCGAAACTTTTGAAACGCACAAGTTTTTACCAAGATAAACAAAACGTCGCCTGGTGATGATGGATGCATCTTTCTTTTCTATACTCGTTTTTTTTCCTTATTTTTCTGTCACCACATCATTTTTTTCTTCTTTTTTCTTCTCTATTCTTTTCAATTCAGCCAAGTTCCCCTTTTGGGTGTTGAGATATGACGATCAGCCTGGCTTCGCCTGGCTTTTTTCAATAGTCTACAAAACAAGTAAACGTATAGAAAAGGATCGAGTCACCTCGAAACGATTGTATTTTTAACAAATAGAAAGATATACAGACCGGTTTATAGTTAAGGGAGTCGCGCCCTTTTCCGGTTTGCATCACTCGGCAAACGCGGGCAAACGTCATTGAATCAACCGAGATTGCGATATGTGGAAATATCCATCGATGGAAGTGAAGAAATGCAAACTATTTTAGATTCTATGCTAGAAAGTAGAAACAAACAAAACAAAATATAAAAATTAAAACAAAAAAAAAACGGAATAAGAGAGCTTTATGCGACATGATCCGCATCACGTAATGTAATGCATTAAGAGAGTCATTCCTGGTTTTCATCATCCGTTTGTTGCGTCAGACACTTACGAAACCAACGCGGCAAATACGAACCGGTATAATACCCTCCCGAAAAAGAAAGAAAAGAAAGAAAGAAAGAGACTTCATCACATCTGGGTATAGAATAGACTATAAAAGAGATGAGAGATAGTATCCGTCGCGAATTTGCCAAAAGGAGAGATTATTAGATCTCATCCGCACACACACAACATCCAAGAAGAGGACGAGTAAAAGGACGAAAGATGTAGTCATGTTGAAACAATCTTTTTTGTGTCCGTGTGAATGGAACGAGGCTCGACTATGTGGGCGCATCCATCTTTTTTTCTTCTTCTTCTTCTTCTTCTTCTTTCTTTTGAGACGCTCTTGTCGGCACGGTAGACGCAAACAAAAGAGGCCAAAAGGATTTCGGGCTTGTTCCCGTCTCTCTCTCTCTATGGTGTGTCTATGCGCATTACCTGAAAATTTCCCATCCGTTTTTGTGTATTATCATTTCACTTGTGTTTTTGTTCTCTTGTTGCTGTTGTTGTTGTTGCTCCGTACGACCAGATGGAACGAAATTCAACGTCTCTTCTTCTTCTTCTTCTTGTCGGAACTGTTACACGCTTGATTAGATCACGTTCGCTTCGCTCTCGAGGGCCTCATAGTTTTTTTTTTGTTTTTTTTTTCTTCCTTTTATTTTTCCCGTGGAACAAAAAGGAGAGAAACTGTGTGAAAGAGAGAAATGCGCATATCTCTCAGCCATCGTCGGTTATGTGTTTATACTCTCTCTCGGCCGTCGTCGTCTTTTATATTATATCCACCCTCGACGGCTCGACGCGCTATATGGTTAGAGTCTTCTCTCTCATCTTATTCATCTATTATTCATCGATGCCGCACCGGCCCTTCTCTCTATCTCTCATTCTCTCTCTATTGCCGAGATAGAATAAGAATACCTTTTTTTTACTTACCTATTACAGCTCTCGGCAGCGAGTCTCTATCTGGCCATTGATATACGTCGACATAGTATGGATTATAGCTGCCAGAGACATGTTATGTACAAACACACGACGAAACGATCGACCCCTGGTGGATAATTGCTTCATCCGACGGGCGGTGGTGTGTGTGGTGATGGCCGGGCGCTTAGATTATTCCGCTTCATTGTATGCGATCCAGCGCGTAGATATATCCATACACTATACTGGAGCTTTGGTGTTTTCTCTTTATTTTTCCAGCCCGTATTTATATATTGATACTTTTGGTAGAGCACAATAGAAATAGTTTATACGTTTTGACGATTCCATTGGCGTGGTTTTTAAGTTGGGCTATCATCGGCTATCTTTATTGTTATGATTCTTGACTTTATTTGGGGGTCCCCTCGCGGCGGGAATGTGTCCTCTTAACGGCCCGATATTAGATGCGCTGCTTGGCTCTGCCGCGGCCATTGTCTCTTTATTGGAGACGTGGTAGTAGGTACCATACGCCGGCCAATAATGTGGCGTCCGCGAAACGAGAAATCCGCGACAGATTCTCATCTATTCCTCCTTGTTTGTATAATGTATATTCGTTTATGGAGATTCGCCTTCCTGCCTTTTTGATTCTTTTATTATTTTCTTTTTCTTAGTCTACTAGTCTACTAGCTAGCCACCAATAAAAGGTCGGAGGAGAGAAAGAAGGAAAGGAAAGATAGAACATGGCCGCTCTCTCGCTGGGGCTATTCATCACGAGCTTAATTGGTTCGTTATTTACGATGCATAAAAAAGGAGGGAAGAAGAAAAGAAATAAGAATAAGACGTGGCTGGGGTGATATTGTGATGTCTATACAAGCTTTTAGACGAGTTCACCAGGGGTTATGCCTTGTTGTAGATTTCCTCCGTTGATTGAACTTGCGTTCCTCTCTCTCTCTCTTTCTCTCTCCCCTAAACCCCCCCCCCCCTCCACCCCAACATCTTTTTCCTTTAATTTTATTTCTTTGATGATGAGAGAGCCGCGCGCAGGGATTTTCTTTTTCATTCATAACTCGCCTCGTCTGCAGTCTTAAGCACAGGTAATATATAATGCAGAGCAGCATATATTTATACACGTATAAAAATCTCCCCTCAAAACCCCCCAGCTCTCTCCATTCCCCGTGACCTTATACACGTTTGACCATATTTCGAATAACAGCCCAAGAGTTTCTTCTTTCTTTTTTTGGATTTCATTTCCTTTATTCTTTCATCAAAAATTGAAGAAGAAGGAGAACTCGTGTGTTGTTTATTTGGTTGCGCTCCATTAAGACGAACTTGAGCTAGGCTCTTGTGTCTTTTCTTCTGTGTTCTTGTTTGTACCTGGGAACTCAACCGTCCACTCGTTTGTCTCTATCCGCCTGTCCATAGTCCATTCTTTTCCCTCATCATCTTTTGATTCTTTTTTCTTCTTCTGCTTTCCTTCTCTCAACAATCGAAAGAGAAAACTTGATTAGCTATCCAATATTGGCCTTTCCTTTTACAAAGAAGTGAGGAGGGGGGCTCAGGTACAGCAGGAGTGCAGGACTATATGGCAGATCGCAATAAAGACAGCTCACAGCTGGGCCCGGCCAACTCAGCGGGAAATTCTACGGCTCCGATCTAATTGCATTAAACGTCGTCGCAGTCCCTTCAATCACACACAAGGCAGTGCAGCAGTCGATATATTGAAGGCTTTCTTCTCTCTCTCTCTCTCTCTCTCTCTCTCTCTCTCTCTGCTTCTCTCCTCAATTTGTTGTGTCTGGTATATACACAGGAGCCTTTGCCCAAACTATTCGTCCTTGTTAGTGTCAATATAAAAGGAGTAGCGAAACTTTTTTGTGTGTTCAATGCACCCCCCGTCCCGACTCCTTTAATATGATGAGTGAAGAGGGGAGTGAACAGAGAAATTGGACGAGAGAGAGAAGTAAACAACCTCGTCTATTGATGAGTCTATAGACGTATGTACGTGTGTATATAGTATATACGGGGATGGATAGAGTGGTTCTCTGCTAGCTGGCTCTCCTCGGTTCACTTGTTGTTCAACGCTGGAATCTCGACAGTTGTACCCTTTTATTTCATCCCCCTCACGTTCGAAATGTTCCAGTCTTTTTCATTCAGTTGTACATTTACACACGTCCACATAAAGTTTCCTTGTTGTTGTCCGGCTCTTTCTCTCTTTCCATCTGGTAATAATGCGATCTAACTCAGGCCACCCTCTTTTATTCGTCTTCAATCAACCCTAAATACCCCATCCGTATAGGTTGTTGTGCTGGAAAAGAGAGAAAAAAAATAAGTAGTATTGTCCGTCCCCCCTCCCCCCGCACCTTTGGCCTCTCTTGTTGTCGTTCGTTCCAGCCGATAGATATTTTGGCCGTTCCTTTGGTAAACACGCACCCCCTTTCGCCCGGACTGGTGCTGGTGGTGTACTGGTGTAGTATAATATTTGAATAGGTGCGCTGCTGCTGCTGCTGCTATGGCTGCCCGGCATTGCACACGGCTACTCCTGCTGCGTTCCATTTCTTTCTCTTCCGTTGTTCCTCTTGTTGTCAATGCGGCGGATTCTTTTGGGTTCTTTCGTTTTTCGTTTTTTACGACCCATTGAATGCGTGCGCTTACACAGAGAAAATAAAAGAAATAAAAAAAGGTGCTTTTTGGTTTCCCCAATCCCTCGTCCACCCCCTCAAACCTAAAGCAGACGACTTTTCATGGCTTCCACCAACCAATATACATGCGAGGACATAAACAGCAGCTCCGCCAAAACGAACAGCAGACTTCAAAATTGTTATTTATTTATTTACTTTTTTCAGGGTTTTTACCTAAAAAAAAAAATGTTTTGATGAACGTCACTAATATTATATGGGTTTTTCTTGTTTTTTTTTCCCGGATATTTTTTTATTGTTAAGTCGGGAGAGAAGAAGAGATGGGTGGGTCATAAACGGATGTCACCGACTGGGACCCCAATAGATTTTTTTAAGATTTTCTCCTTTGGGAAGGTCCTCTCTTTGCTGTCGTTGTTGTTGTTGTTGGGATGAGCGATCACTCAAGATAACACACGCTATTCTTTATATAGCGGAATATCTATCTAGAAATAAGGAAAAAGAAAGAAAAAATGGAAAAAAAACCTTTTACAGTAAATTTAACTTTTTTTTCTTTTATTCCTGTTTATATTTGTTTATGAAATGTTATATGCGCTGGCGCGACACTGACCTGGAATATACAGAACTGAGCAGCGAAAATACCTGGGTCCCGATGCTCGTCGTTGTGGCACTTGTCTCCGCCATGTTGGGCGCCGTCCTGATGATCACCGCCCTAAAATGCCGCCGGTAAGTTCCTTTAAAAAAAAAAATATGTATGACTTTTTTTTATTTTTGGTAAGTTTTGGCGATGACTGAATTAGGAATAGCGCGGCTAGTGCAGGCGGTACATAGTAACAATTTACAATAAAAATGCAGACATCTTTTTATGTATGTAATTTATTTTTTCATTTTTATATATTTATTTATATGCGAGTTGGATGCGCCGGATCAATCTCGTTTTTATTCCCTTTTTTGTTCGTTCGATCCAATCGGCTGGTTGAAAAAAGAAAAAAAAATATTATTTTTTGTCTAACAAATTTTCCTGGAAATCCAATCAAAGGGCGGGGTCTGAATAATTTGGTTGTCGGGCCATTTTGTTCTTTTCTTTTTGGTCCCTTTTTGTTTTGACGGTGCGCGGCGGCAAAGCAAAAAAAAAAAAAATAAATAAATAAAAAAAGCCGAGCGCTAGAGCTGCTTCTCATCCGCGTTCTGTGATGTGTGATGGCGACGCGCCCCCATTGACACATCACCCCAAATAGGTCTCACGCGCCATGCCCCAATCAGCCGGAGCCTGTTTTTTCCGTTGTGTAACGACCACTACTACAAGACTACGGTTGATTATAGAATGCAAATCAGTTGGCATGCGCGTATATGTTTATACGCTGCACGGCCCGTTTTTATTCGGCTTCCGACTCGATCGGCACGAAAGAAAACCTAAAGCCATTGTCGTCGCTCGCATCATTTCCCACTAAAATCAAATGTTTTCTGATCCCTTGTTAATCAAATTATTCCGCGCTCTTTTGCTCCAATATTTAAAGAGAGAGAAAAAAGGAAGAACCGGGCTTGATAATTATGCGTTCTGATTTGATATTCTGGGACCGCTCTCGTTATTTTCTGGTTAGATATTTTTAGTTATTTACACAAGGGGGGAAGATAGCCATCGCCCCCGTAAGAAAGAAAGAAAAAAATAAATGTTATCCAAAATAGCAAAAGGGCGCGGTCCGATTTCATCATTTATGTTTCGTTCTCCGAACAAAGTTGTTGTTTTTTTCTCTCAAATATATGCAACAGATGAAGAAAGAAAAACAAAAGACTATATAAAAAGCTCAAAAGAACTTTTTTAAATGACGAAAGAAAGAATGAGACAAAAAGAGAGCAGTTGCAGCAGCAGTTGGAAAGTTAATAGGAAAGAAATATAATAAGACCCTGAGTTGTTGACATTCATTAGAATACAAGGGCTTGTTACTGGGTTGTGTTCTCTTTCTTTCCTTTTTTCTTTTTCGTTCGTTCATACATTTCGCTTTGGCTCACTCCTCTTCTGTGGAGATATATAATGCGATATACTATCCAGCCCACTCCCCATTTGCAAGGGCACGAGGCTCCGTCTCTATCAAACACAAAGCACAAACGGTTTGGCATGAGCCTAAACCTCGTGTGAGCTACGGTCATTAGCGGAACAGGCAGTCGGAAAAAAGAAGAAAAACCCATTAAAGAGCTGCACCGCCTTTATGGCCAATATCGGCCTTCTTTTTTTTATCCCATTTTCTTTTCACGTTGAAGGGGGGGGGTGCTGTCAGCCACGCACGGTAGTCCTTATAGGTAGCCGTCGACGTTGGCTGGGTCGTGGCAACCAGCTATTTTGGATATAGGCCAGTTAGGCCTACATCACGCCATATCAATCCCATTAGGCAAGGCTAAGAGTCGACGTGAACACAGGGCCTTGTTATCTATTCAGACTTGGTATATCCGTACACATTGTACTGGAGTTCTATCTAAAATAAGAGAGACTGGATGCCGCACTAGCTGCTCCAGTGAGGTCATAGACCGTCAGCGAACATCCTGTTTTAATCCCCCATACGCCTCTCTATCTCTGTGGCAGTTTCGGTGGGATAGACACACAAGGGGGTGGGTGGGAAGGGGGGGGGGGAGACGTGATTCTAATGCGTACGATCTAATCCGCGTAACCCCTTTGCTGCCTATATAGCTTCCGTGCATGTGACGGGCATAAAGGCAATGGCCATGACGCCTCATCTCCACGGAGACATTATTGGATATGTCGATGGCGTGCAGCGGATGTGCTTCTACACGGTTGACCCATTCCGGCTCCCATCTGTGCGCACGAATTATTTCTCAAAAATCATTTTAACGAAATGATTCGCCATTCTTATTGCTCTCCGTACGGACACATCCAGCCGTAGTCTCATTTGAGATGACGTTCGGCTGGAAGACTCCCGAAAACGTCTGGTGCGTGACACATGAGACGGTGATGCATACGTAATGCGCGAGTATATATACTGTATGTATATAAATAGCTCGAAGGAGATGCGGTATATGCAGTGCTGTAGAGTTGTGAAGCTCATAAGAGGATTTGGATGTCACTTTTCGTCGCATAAGCGAAAAACAGGCTGGAAAATCGTCTATTCCTTTTGGGCGCCCATTCGAATTTCTTTTATTCTTTTCTTCTTCTTCTTCTTCTTGAAATTTCTTCTTTTTGTGTGTATATGTCTGTGACTGTTGCCTCTGCGTGGGGTAATCATCAGACATAACGTCCGGCTCTCTCTCTCTTCAGTCTCGTCAGCAGTTGCGTCCCCTCTAATCCCAGAAAGCCGTCCCATCATTTCATCCATTGTAAATCGAAATAATAATCCGGACATTGTGTTGTTGGCTGAATGCTATACAGCCACCAGCTTATATACACACACACACACAATTCTATGTAGAATCATGTAAATGAAAGCCCGTATGTATATATATGCGTACACACATATGTGAACGAAATAAGACCCAAATATTATAAGTAATAATTCTACCGTCTCTTCTTCTTGATCCCCTCAAAGACAAATTTTCTTCCTTTCAAAATCTAATTCTTCTTTTTTTTCCCTTTTTTTCCTTGTTAATATGTGATGCGGCCGTCCCCATTCGTTGTGTCTCTTCGTCGGGATTGATCCAGGTTCAAGGTTCTGCCACGCGGAGGTGAGATTGATTAGTTTGACGTTAATCTTGATCGAAAGGAGCCAAATTTGACAATAACCTCAAAATTTTTCTTTTGAAATGAAAAGGATCGTGCCCAACTCTTCCTGTTGGCTACATGGTGGGCGAAGGTAAAGAGGGCGTTGTCCAGACCAGCACGACCGAACTGGCTGGAATGGAGACGCTGCCGAAGAATTACACGGTGCGACAGCCGGGCGAGTCGAACGGGACGATGACGTCGACTCTGGGGCGTCCGAGATTGGAGACGCCGACGATGAACGTCATGTCGGATTTGGCCGGCCAGTCGCACCAACTGCAGCATCTCCAGCAGCTCCAGCAACTGCAGAAGCAGATGGCCGGAGTCAATAATAACAAGTCGCGGGCGGCCGAGACGGGCACCGGATGGCGGGTGAAACTCTGGCGCAAGATGACAGGAGGATCGGCCGGGGATTCCGCCTCGGATTACTGCCAAGATCCTTACATGGCAGGTGTGGATCACTCGGACGACATTAGCGCCGTTTACGCCGAGTTGAACAGCGTGGCCGGGTCGACGGGAGTCCACCGGCCTTCGCCCATTTACCACTTGAACACGTACTCGGAGATCCGTGAGCCGCACCACATGATGATGCCACCTCCGCCGACTCATCCATCGCAGCACCAGCAGCAGCATCTGCAGCCGCAGGCCTCCTCTTCCCTGGCGGCCACCCTTCACCTGAGGCGTCTGCTGAGTGACGGGACCTACGAGAACGCCGGATACGCGCTGGAGCGGGGCGTGGTCCTCATGGAGCACTTGGACGCCGTCAGCAACAGCAACTGCAGCGCCTCGACGCCCAGCAGCGCCTACTACTCAGACCTGTCCAATTCGGACCGGAGCGGCTCGCTGCACCACCAGCAGCAGCACCAGCTGCTGCAATGGGCGACGGGAAGTGGGCAGGCTGGGCGAGGAGGCCGTCCGAGGGTCGGGAGCGAGAGTCACGGCTCGTCGCACAGTTTACCGCCTCACCAGCACTGCTGCCACCACCAGCACCACGTCCACCAGCACCACTGCCATCACCAGCACTCGAGGAGTCTGCAGGAGCAGCAGATGATCCGGGCGATCCCCCGCGATCTGATGCCCATCGCCCTCCAGGTCATTCCGGACAACCAGCAGACCGTGCCGGTTCTGCACTACCTGCCGGACGAGGTGGCCGCCGCCCACCACCACCACCTGCTGACGGCCACCTTCTCGCGCGGCGGAGTTTCTGCCTCGATGAGAGACGACGGGTCGACGGGGTCGTGCAAGCGGCCGCTGCCGCCGCTGCCGTCGCGACAGCAGCAGCGACCTCAGCGTCGCTACGCCTACGCCGTCGATCACCAGGCCAATCATTCGCCCGGCAACGAGTCGCCACCTCACGATCCCGCCTCCGTCGGCGGAGGAGAATCACCGGCGCTCTCTTGCGTCCCATCTGAATACGTGTAAAACAAATTTGCTTGTAAAGAAGAAGAAAAAAAGAAGAAGAAAACAATGTGAAAAAAACTCTTCCAGCTGTCTTGAAAGTCGATGCTCCAGTAAAAATTTGAAAAATAAATGATGTAATAATCGACAGATAATTATATACATCGTCCGCGTGTTTCCCCGTGCCAAAAGCCAACAAGCAAAAGAAAAATATTTTCAAATGATCAACAGCAAGTGAACATATCCAGCAGAACATTAGAATGAGCATAAAAAAGAAAAAAGAAAAAAAAGTATATTGTGTGCAACCGTCTTCCGACAAATGGGATGGAATCCTAGTCATGATTCGATTCCGGTCCCTTATTTTTCACCGAGGGTGGATGCGTCGCTTTTGGTTATCATCATATCATGTTCCAGGTAAATCTTGATTTTTATTATTTGCTCCTTCCTTCTCTTAAAATGTCAAGTGAACGGGGAATGATCCCTGTCTTTCGCCTTTTGTGTGGGCATTATATATTTTACGTTCGTCATTTTCATTGTGCCGCGACTCTTTTCCCATTTGTAGGATTTAAAATGGGCAAATGTCGAGAGCGATGTCACGCAATGTCGGTTAGATTCCATAAAGTACTAGGTCGTGATAGTTAGACAGACGGTGGGTTATTATCATGATTGGGATGATTATCCCGTTTTCCGTTTGTTGGTTGTTGTTGTTGTTGTCGGGGCGAATAAGGTAGGGGAAGAGTAAGACGGGTGGAGGAGGGGGTGAAGAATCGCCCTGTTGGTTTGTGTCAGGTGGATTTTATCGTTCCAGAGCGTTATATTTCCCTCTCTTTCAAAAGTTAAGTTAGAGGGGCCTCCAGCAGTGAAACAGGTGGGCCTCTCTGTTGGCTGGTCTATTCTTTGGGTTGTTGTTGTTGCTGCTGCTGCTGCTGGATGCAAAGGAAGAACCAGGATCCGTCTTCTTCTTCTTCTTCTTCTTCTTCTTCTTCTTCTTCTTCTTCTTCTTGTAGTTATTCTTCGAAGGTCAAAGACATCACGCCGCAGCTCTCTGTACATTCACACAGAGTTACACATACACTGTGTCTTTCTCTCTTTCTTGTATAGTTTCTCTTGTTGTGCTCGAAAAACCTCCCCGTCCAGCAGTTCTGGCAGGATGACTCGTCGCAATTTCTATTTTTTCCCTATAGTATACATGTCTGTCCATGTGTACGTACGTTTCTTCTCTCATCGGCCCCGCCGGCCAACTTGGGAAATCAGAAAAGAAACCGACCGATGCAATAACATTCACGGACGTAACGGCCCACCAATCGACAATGGAGAGTCCTCCTGTCTCTCTCTCTCTCACTTAATGTTATTTTCTTATTTTGGCTGGTGTCTCACTTGAGCGGGGGGTCTTTTTTTTTCTATCACTTCTTCTTCTTCTTTTCCTCTTCTTCTTTTGGGCAGCGCAGCACCGCAAGCAGAAGCAACAAGTCCAAGGAGAAGAAGAGAAGGTACCCAGCCGAGCATTATTCATTGGAATAACATTCGTTCATTCACTCAATCCAATTATGAGGATGACTTTTGGCGGCGTTTGACCACAATGATTTGTGAGAATGAAGAGAATAGCAGAAGACGGCCACATAAGGACTAGTATTAATAATACGAGAAAAAGTGAGAGAAATGAACAAGAGGGCGACAGAGGATTCTCTTATTATTTTTATTGATGGAAATATAATTGCCGCAGAGAAGTTACAAAATTCAAAAGAAATCGAGTCAGAGACGCGACCGCGCGGCGAAAGCAACCGGTTGCAGCAGCACGCTCTGCCACATTCTTCCGAGTCGATTTCCCGTTGAGCAGGTGTCTCGTTCTATTCCATCTATTCTCTGTTTCTATTTCTCTTCTTTTTAATGTGTAGCCTATTCTGATTTCGACTCTCCTGGCAATGGCTGATGTGCGTCTGCTTTTTCTTTCAGTTGAGCTCGGAAAATTCATCCGTAAAATTTCCTGAAAATTCCGAGCGTCATTTCATTCGTTATTTCCTCGGCTGTCGCTTGTGCATGGGAACCGAGAGAGAATTTTTGTGTCGTTTCATTGTGATGCGCCTCTAGAAACAAGTTGCTCTTCCTTTCTTTGGATTCCTTTTCATTTCGAATGAAACGGCGTTGCGCTGGTCCCATCACTCGAAAAGGGAAACGTAGGGCCGTATAAGGTCGTTGGGAGGAGCTGCAGGGAGTTCTGATGGGAGAACCGCTGGAGCTATTTGCGTACAGAGAGAAAGAGAAATGATCGAATTGTCATTGAATTTGTATTGACGGGGGTTACATCAGCGCCCGAGCTCGGAGCCTCGAACGAATTCAATTAGACACCGTGACGCCATTTCTCCGGCATTCCCGTCGCTCGTTTTTCCACTTCTTTTTATTTTTATTTTTATTTATTTTTTTATTCTTCATTTTTCTTCTTGCCTTTTTTTCCCTCATTCGATTCGATCGGACGAGACGCCGCTTCCTCGTCGTCATTGCCCCCTCCACCGTCCGCTGTGTGTGTCTTCCTTTCTTTTCATTTTTGCCGTTTCAAGGAAGAATGAAAAGGAGCGACATAATAGAGGATAGGGGATGGACAAGACTACAAGAATGAATAAAAGAAACGGAATAAAGAAAGAAAAGTATATAACCGACTTATACACAGTCGGTTTTGGGACGATTCGACTGTAATAATCGAACGTCACCCTGGCCACTCTCTCTCGATCTCTCCCTATCTCCCGAGTGTGTGTCTGATGGCAGTAGAAGTCAAAAGCGGACAAACCGCGCGCTTCCTTTCAACTTGACAACAAATCAAGAAGGTAGAAAAATGTCGAGAGACCTCAAAGAGAAAGAGAGAGAGTCTACCTAGCTCTCCCTATCTTTTCTTCTTCCAACATATATTTTTATTTTCTGGCCGAGCTGCTGTCCGTCTCTTATTTTCTCTGTCTTTCGGTGGCGGGTGGCCGCATTGAAAAGTATTTCTGTCATTTCACCTACCCCGCTGTGAGATAAACGACTTTAAAAAGAAAAGAAAATGGATAAGAGAAAAGAATAGACATCAAGCTGACGCTGACCGTGTATATATCTACTTACTTACTATACACATCTCGGGAGCGCGTATATGAAATTAAAATAAAAAAACTCGAAATCGAAATGAGATCGCTCTCGATGTAGCATTACGTTGCGTTGTTGTTGCTGGTGAGAGTGAAGAGGAAAAAAAGCCCAGTGTGTTGCTCACCCTTGTCCAGTTTTCTAGGACTGCTTGTGGATCGCAGCATTCACTTTGGCTCTATTGTATTGTCGACGGAAATGTTCTTATTATAATACGATTCGGCATGCATGAAAAGAAAAACAACTTTGCGTTCAGTCAATTAACCCTTGCATTTTTCTCTCTCTCTCTTTTTCTTGATAGTCGAAACGCTATTTTGCAGATGAACACAAAGTCCTGACCAGCTGGACGTCCCTTTTCTCTCTCTCACTCCGTGGCCCACGAAGTCCGACGAAGGGAAAAAAATACGAAAAAAGAGAAAAGAAAAATGAAGCAGCGGGTGGCACCATGCCGGCGAAGATGCTTTAACATTTCTATATCTGGATTTGGGTTTCTCTGTTTCGCCAAAACTCCACAGGCCTCTGCAATCCTCATCCTGGAATAAAATAGAAAAAAAGATTGAAAGGAAAGAATAAAAAAGACAAAAAAATATATATATATTTTTGTGCATCTGATGGAACCCAACAACAGCAAAATAAAGGAGATAAAACTGTCAGCGCTACAGTTGCGGATGTAATGTTCACTATCACCAACAGCGCTGCTCACATCATAGCCATCATTGAAGAACATTTAGATATAAATGGCCTGTTAATTTCTCCGTTTATTCACTGTCAATGTGTATACAGATGACGTCCTGCGTTTTGGAATTCCCTTTGAGCATTTCTTAATTCTCCGTGTGTAATATGTATATGTACTGTATGTATTTCTCTCCCTCTCCCTTTCAGTCCTTTTTCATCAAAACGTGTTGAATTATGTTCATACTGTACATAGATATCACAAATATCGGACGGCCAACAGGGGCGGAAAACCAGTTGGACGGCCAAGAATAAACTAATATTCATGAATTCTTGATTTATCAATGTTGTGTGCCGCCTGTGTGATGGAGCTTGCCGCTACTATAAAATACAACCCTCTAACTATATTGGAAATCTGTTATCATTGTCATTTATTGTAGCTACTGTTATATGTTATATTTTTCACTGGTCGTTCTGGAAACGCGAGGGTCTCATTGCGAGAACCCGCCATGTATCGATTTGTCGAGAAGGGCGTGTATACGACAACATTAACGCGTGAGACGGTTGCAGTTTTCCTGTTTTTTTTATCTCCTCTATATATAGCTGCGAAAAAGACTGGCGCGCTCTCTTTTGATTCAAAGAAAAAGGAAAAATGTCAACTTCATTACTGTCCCATGCATTTGATGGGGTCGCACTCGGTTAACTGGGTTCTCTAGCTCGATCCAATTCAGACTTTTTTACGTTTATGATCCTTCGCATTGATGATGTCGTCGAGCAGCCGGTTATATTCCGATCGTTATCGTGTCACGTCTGTCCCGCTGACCGATTGCTATAGCAGTCACACATTGTTCTGTCTCTCGCACGTCTTGTTCTATATAGCTGCTCTAGTGTTGATCCTGCATACAGATTCAATTCAACTATAGCGAGTCTTCTTCGAATCCAATTCTAGTGTCGCATTATTATCCAGCACGGGATCAGAATTTTTATCTATCTCCTCGGGGATAGACTTATACCGATCGAGCAAGCTCCTGCAAGTCTTCCCGTATTCTTCTGTCCCTTTGGATTATGCCCTCAAATGCATCTTGCCAGCTCGTCGGTCCCCGATGGTCACCAACTTCTACAAACTGTGAAATTCAAATTCACTGGAAATGGAAGCCAAATAGCAACAGAAAAACACATGTAAATAAGAATATGAATTTAGGTCTGGTTTCTTACTTACTTGTCAGATTAACGTGCCACATTCAATCATAAACTATTGGTCTCTTGCATGTTGCATCACATCAAGCAACAGCAAACTTTCGTGTTACTATAATACTGTAACTAAGAACTATGAGAAAGAGTCCAGCTATATTGGATATGATGAAAACACAGGCGAGTATAGGATGGGCGGAGGGGCAACATGTCCAAATTTAATAACTGATCCAAAATAATAACTGTCCCAAACGGTTTGGGATCCAATTTTATAATACAAGCCCAGAAGTTGAACGAATTCATTCACTTTGACTCTGAAACAACATTCGTCGAGTTTTTTTCAACGCATATTTGGTCTTATACGACTGGCGACATTCACGACATTCTTGATACCTTTACTCTCGCCTTTACTTTGATATTAAGCTGCGAGAGTTGTTGTATGTATGCTATGGAATGTTCTGTTAGAACGGTGGTATTCGCAGCCAATTAAACAGTTTTCCAAGAAGTGTAACGTAATACGCCGGTGCCAAATGAGCCTAAAATATACATGAATACATTCCAAAGCGTCAGTTTCCATTCCGATGTATTTTCTTTTGTTATTCTATTGTGCTAATAATCCTTTCGGTAAAATTAGTTAATGATCTCTTTCGAAATAATAATAATAAAAAAAATGTCACTGCGGATGAAAAAAAAAAAAAAACTGAAATTTTTGTTGTGAAATGAATGCTGTTTAATCAAGCCGATATGATGTATTGATACGTAAAAAAAAATAAAAGTAGTTATCACTGTTGTTTGTCTAGAAAGTGGAGACGACATTCTCTTCAGCCGGAAAGTGCTACGGTATCTGATATTGCAGCATTGTCTGTCTGATTGCGACAAGGATACCGGGTATCTGTTAGAATGGGCAGTAGCAGCAAGTCTCTCTCTCTCTCTCTCTCTCTTCCGGAATTTAATTAGACGTGTCCTTTGTCATGAAGCCTGGAAATCCTGTTTAGACGGCAGCTTATTCTCTCTCTCCCTCCGTTTGTTGTGCACTAATACTGCTAAATCAATCTTCCGTGATCGCGACGGAAACATACCTACACACAGCAGCCACCACCACCGCCGTCCTTTTGAGCGTGCGCGCCTTTTGAACACGATGAGCTTGAATGTTGAGGAGAAGGAGAACAAGACATGCTGGCTAGTTTCCTTTGAACATTAGCATCCCGGACATCAGCGACGATCCTAGTCTTAAATCTCGATCGGCACCGGCACCAGAATCAACAACGAGTCTGAAAATGATTAGACGTCTACGGCAACAGTAGTCTTACTTTGGCCGCGTATAGCAAAGAACAAAGTTTTCTTCCTTTTCTCAACTTTCATCTGTAGTCTTATGTCGGCCCTTAGTTATATACGAAACTTTCAACCAGCCGGCAGACAAGTGTATGTTGTAAATTTCACGGAACTTCTGGCTGATTATATCGCCGATTGAGTCTTTATGTATACCAACTGTTCCACTGCTTCCCGTTTCTTCTTGTCCAACTTTTTAACTTCTCCTTCGATTGCTCGCTGCTACGACCCCAATGTGCGTTCGGTTGCCTTTACTTCCATTAATTCGCTTGGCTGAGTGGGCCACAAACTGACTTATTATGCCTTTCTTTCTGCGTGTGTACTGTATACTGCCGTACGGTACGTCGTTTCTGCGTCGCGATTTTCTTTGTCTCTTGCATGTTCCCCCGTTTGCCAGTGTATTGCGCACAATCAAACAATAAGGCGATCGACAAACTGGTTTTTCTTCTTTTTATATTTGCATTTTTCAAATATGCAAATACGGGAGTGGCAGCAGCTTTTGAGCTTTCATGATTTTTTCGTCTTTTTCCCTTTTTTCTTTATCTTCAGCTACTGGCAGAGTGGTAGATATGCAAAAGTCGATGACCATCTGCGGTAAACCGCCCCCTCATTCTCTCGTCTCCATTTGATGCTTTGATATTTTGCCACTTGTCCACTTGGTATTCAGTTGAAGTGGCTCGTATTCTTGTGGAAAATAAGGGCGAGCTCGAGAAACTTTAAATGTCTGCCCGTCGCTGCTGCCGATCGTCCTTGCAGAATGCTAATGAACCTGCTGGCGTGTTTCAACAGTGCAAAGAAGGAGCGCGCTGCCAAGACGTCAGTCATCGATGCAGAAATCTACAAATTACAAGATCATGTCTAGTGTACTGTGTATAAGAGAGCACCTCACGTGGGATGGTAACAGGGATAAGATTAGATGAAGCATCCATATTTAGCCGATGAAGATCTAAAGCATGATACCCGCAAAAATAAAAAAAAATAAAATATGAACCTTATGACATTCGAAGTAATCGTAGAATCCACCATCGGTTGTTTTCTTCCGCAATTTCCGATTGCAATGTGCTGTCAAAGAAAATGATTTTGTTTGTAGTGTGTTATGGCGCACCGTCCACGGCACCACCGTCACTATACACACTACAAACAAAATCAGCACGTCGGGGACGAATGCACCACTAAAAAATATTGTAAAAAGAACTATTACGTTACACCATCTAGCGGTAAAATAATAAAAAAACTGTTTGTACAATTTTGTGAGACGTATTCAGACGTGATAGTAAGGGAACCGTCTAAATGGCGGAAGCGGGATTAGTATGGTCAAATTGAGCCACATTGGGGGGGGGGGGGGGTCTACCCAAAAAAAATTGTTAAAAGCTATTTTTTTAATGAGCTTTATTTATAACAATGTTTACTTACTCTATGTAAAACCCGCCCACGAAAAAATAAAGGGATGATATAAAAAAATGTGTTTAAAAATTAACTTTTCGCTAAATGGCGTCTTTTTATTAAACATTTTTTATTTGAAAAATACAGGGTTAAAGAAAATTGCAAGATTAACTTAAGTTCCAATTTTTGTTTAATTACAATGTTATTTAGTATTAAAAAAAATTAAAATCTATTGAAAAATCGGTGAGCCGTCGAAAATTTTTTTGCGCGTTTTAACATGGCGCTTACGGGGAAACGAAAAGTTTTTAAATCTCTCCCATTTGTAACCTAATCGATCTAAAAATACGATCTTAGTCTCATTAAATTCCTTGTTTCATCTACTTTAAGTCGATATTATTTTTTTGAAGGCGGGACCGATTTTTCTGTAAGTTATTCATATTTTTATAGAATCGCCCCCAATCGTCAATTCCGTTTTAGTAATCAACACACCCGCTGGGGGGCTTCTTGTCATAACCGCTGCAACTTTTGTTCGACATAGCCATCGACATATGATGTTTATGAAATAGAAACAAGAAGAAATTCTTCCACCACAGCACAGCACAGCACAGCACAGCACAGCACAGCACAGCACAGCACAGCACAGCGACTTGGGGGTCGGCGGCCTTGCTTGAAAAATACCCTTCTTCAGCCGGGTGACTACGGGATGTTTTACGATTTCTTCGCGGTTGATGTTATGAGTAGAAGAGAGCATAGATCTGGATACATTAATAGAGCTATAGCTCATACCCGCTCCAAAAATTCCGGCTAGATAGCAGAGCACCTCCTTCACACCACCAGACATGGGATGGACGTTCCGTGCGTGGCACCAATTATTCCAATTTTTCCACGCTGACTGGTATGCAGCGTTTGTGTTCTTTCTCGTTGCTGAAAGGAGAAGTTCGATAACCTCTGGCGGAAACCCTCGGCTATCGAGACAACTCCCGATAGCCTCCAGGCGACAAGCCGTATTGAGCGGCTGGCTGTCAGTTGATGGAATTCCCCCAACGGGGATGTCAACAGCTCCTGTTCCGGGTAGAACATTCGGGGTAAATCCACCGCCAACTCAAGCAGGATCGGGAACCACGACTGTGTGGGTCAGAGCGGCGTGATCATCACGGTTGTTGCCTGGTCCTGCATAAGCTTTGAAAGGCAACGTGGGATGAGACTGAACTGAGGGAAGGAGTAGCTCCTGACGTATTTCCAGTTCAGCGTGAATGCGTCTGTCTTCCAGGCTCCAGGCTGGGGAAGCCAGCTTATGAAAATCGGAAGCTGTGTATTCCACGAACTCGCGAAAATGTCGACCTTCATTTGCCACAATTGGTGAATCTTTACGAAGGCTGAGGTTGAGAACTTCCACTCCCCCGTTTAGAGTTGCTTGCGTGATTCTGCGTCGGCAACGAAATTTGATTTACCCGGCAAATACGTTGCATATAAATCAATTTTCCGCTCTTCACACCAATTGTTGATTTCAAGTGCGACGGAACAGAGAGGGCTAGACTTTGTTCCCCCTTTTTTGTTAATATATGCGACGGCAGTGGTATTGTCAATATTTATTTCTACCGTACTTCGGAATGCCGATGACGCAAAGCATTTCAGACCATTAAACGCCGCTAATAATTCCAATTCATTAATATGACGATTGGTATCCGCCGTGATCCATGGTCCGCCTGTCTTATTTACATCTTCGCTCACCGCCCCCAACCCGATAGTGAAGCATCAGAAAAGATCGAGATAGAGGGAGTGGAGATTTGCCTGGTTGATCCACCAAAATAAATCGGATTTGACCTCCCGCGAAAGAGAAACGGAGAGAGAAAGGTCACCCTTTGCTGATTTTGATTGTTGCGTGTAGAGAGTTTGTAAATTTCAATAATGCGCCGGGGCGTAATCTACAGATTGGGTTGCCCAGTTTAAAATGCCCAAAAGAGATGCCATTTCTCTAAGTGATAATGACATTGACTTTCTTCTTTTGAAGAAGACAAAAATTCATAGAGTTTGTATCGATGACGAGACCAATATATTCGAGTACCTGTGAAGGCTCCAATATTGATTTTTCGCCTTGGATAACAAAACCTAAAGATTCGAAAAAGTTGACTACCAATTTGACCGCTTCCCGTGTCGATTCCTCAGAATGACCAATAATCAAAATATCATCAAGATATACCACCAAACGGAGTCCTTGTTTACGGAGAAAACCAACGATACGTTTTAAAAGTTTTGTAAAGACCCTGGGAGCCGAGACCAAACGGCATTGAAATGTACTGAAAAATCTCTCCTTCCCATTTGAAACAAAAAAACTTTCTTTGTGAAGGGTTTAAGGCCACGGAGAAATACGCATCTTTCAAATCCACTATGGTTAACCAGTCCTTCTGTCTAATTGTGACGCACTGTATTAACGCCCTCCATTTTAAAGTGCAGGTGGGGTATGAAAAGGTTTAAGGCTTTCAGGTTGATAATAGGACGCCACCCCCCTGATGCTTTCGGTACCAGAAAGAAACCACTTGTAAAACTACAATCGACTGCCCGTGTTATCGCTCCCTTTCTTAACAAGGATTTTACTTCTGCATTACAAAGCTCAATTTGGTCGGCACTCATAACGGCGTTATGTGGGATTTTTTGTTGAGTTGGTGGGGACATAAAATCCAGCGTAAGACCTTTTTCAACAGTCTCCAAAATCCATGGGTCACTCGTAATCGTTCGCCACATGTCAATATAACGAGAGATTCGACCACCAAAAGAACAAGGCGAGATTGTTACGTACCCTCTTTGCGATGCTGGATTAGAGTAGTCGATTGGTTTTTTCTGTTGGCTGGCGGAAGCTGGTTGGTCCTTTGAGTGACTAGGTGTTTTCTTCTTGGATATCGATGCTAAGGTGGCTTGGGATTTTGCTTCTTCCACGAGATGCTTCAGGAATTTTCGGCCAAAGAGATTATCGCCGTCGGACCAGATATCGTCTCGTTCCAATAGGCCCAAGTATTCAGGATACACTTGAGAAAGGATGTTGTGACGTCTAGATCTGATAATGTCACGAAACAAAGTGGCCCATAGCCTGACCGCGATCTTGACTGCATTACCGTCGCTCTTCGATTTTCTTTTCGATTTTTCGCGGCTAGCAAGGAACAACAGTGGCTTGACCAAATCCAAGACTTTAAAAGACAGCTTCTTAAGGGCTTTTTCCGTCGGGTCTATGTTGGCTTTGGTGGCGTTCGAGCCTTTCGCGGCCTTAAGACGGATGTAAATAGATTCGTCCAAGGTGGGATTTGTCAGCAAATCGGCTTTTCTTTTCAGCGTGGGTTTGTAGATATCTCTACATTTTTTGACTTTCTCCTCGCTGATACCAGTGACAACCCAGCGGGAAAAAACTGGTAGACTTTGACTTGGAAACTTGAAACTTACGGCTAGAACTTTTGAGAATAGAAGAGTCACTATTATCGGAAGACCTAGAAGAGTTAGAGCTAGAGTCTAACGAGCTACCGTCAGACGACATTCTTGCTTGAAAGCTAAAAAAGATCTGAGGTATGTAAGGGTATACGCTCACCACCTAAATGTTTTTCCGCTTTTAAGTAGCTAAATACAAAGGTCAACACATAGGTAGTTGATGCGAGACCAATTTATAACAATTATCGCCTAAGATGTTAAACCACACGAATGACATGGTTTTGTATTAAAGTTACTTTTGATTAGTTTCCAAAGTGACTCATGTTGCTTTTTTTTAGGTGATCTTCAAAAACGATAATCTGATCAAACTATTCTTTTGTAGAAATATTTCTGAGTGCTTACCAAACTAGTGCTGCATCGACCGGGAACCGAACCCGGGCCACCGACTTGACAAGCGAGCATTCTACCACTGAACCATCGATGAGACATTGCTCAAGTCTACTGTGCACAAAACAATTTTTAGAAAATACATTGCATCATCAAAAAAACATTTGTCTAGCAGAGCGTAGTTTCGATCTACCGACCTCTGGGTTAGGGGCCCGGTATGCTTCCGCTGCGCCACTCTGCTTATGTTTATTCTTTCAAAAATAGAAACTCATTCCAAAAAATTTGAACTTCTGTTGATCATTGGCGATTCCAATTTTCATAATTATCGCTTAAGATGTTAACCCACACGATTGACATGGTTTTATATTAAAGTTACCTTTGATTAGATTCCTAAGTGACTCACGAGCTTTATGTTGCTTTGTTTCTTGGTGATCTTCAAATACGAGAATATTATCAAACTACTCTTTTGCAGAAATATTTCTGAGTTCTAACCAAACTAGTACTGCATCGTCCGGGAATCGATCCCGGGCCGCCCACGTGACAAGCGAGCATTCTACCTCTGAACCATCGATGGGACATTTCACAAGTCTACTGTGCACAATAAAATTTTTAGAAAATACATTGCATCATCAAAAAAACATTTGTCTAGCAGAGCGTAGTTTCTATCTACGGAACTCTGGGTTATGGGCCCAACACGCTTCCGCTGCGCCACTCTGCTTATGTTTATTCTTTCAAAAATAGAAACTCATTCCAAAAAAATTGTACTTCTGTTGATCATTGGCGATTCCAATTTTCATAATTATCGCCTAAGATGTTAACCCACACGATTGACATGGTTTTGTATTAAAGTTACTTTTGATTAGATTCCTTAGTGACTCACGAGCTTTATGTTGCTTTGTTTTTATGTGATCTTCAAATTAAAGAATCTAATCAGACTACTCTTTTGAAGAATTATTTCTGAATTCTTACCAAACTAGTACTGCATCGACCGGGAATCGAACCCGGGCCGCCCACGTGGCAAGCGAGCATTCTACCACTGAACCATCGATGCGATATTGCTCAAGTCTACTGCGCACAAAGAAATTTTTAGAAAATACATTGCATCATAAAAAAAAATTTGTCTAGCAGGGCATAGTTTCGATATACGGATCTCTGGGTTATGGGCCCAGCACGCTTCGGCTTCGCCACTCTGCTTGGGTCTACTTTTTCAAAAATAGAAACTCATTCCAAAAAATTTGTACTTCTGTTGATCATTGGCGATTCAAATTTTCATAATTATCGCCTGGTCTCGATAGGCTTGCCCCTATGAAGACTAAGATGTGCATTGTACGACCATCCAGTCCGTGGTTTAGTGGAGAAATCTCTGCCGCAAGGCGTCGGTGTCGGATGCTGGAACGGGTTTGGCGAAGACGGCGATTGACGATCGATAAAGACATCCTCCTCCACCATATTCGTCAATTGAGAAAATTGATGAACGACACGAAGGCCTCGTTCTTCAAATCGAAGATTGATGAAATGGGTAACGGCAGGCGTAGCTTATTCCAGCTACTGGACAAATGTCTATCGAGAGACAAAGTGTCGAAGCTTCCTGTGCATGCTGATCCGGCCACCATGGCTGACCGGTTTGGACGATACTTCGATGAAAAAATTGTCAACATTTGTGCAAACCCGGATGCCAAGAATGTCCCTTCAGTCGACTCGTCTTCATCTGCCCCGAACACTTTCTTATCCGTGTTTGAGTTGGTTTTACCCGCCGAGATCTGTGAAATTGGTGACAAATGTCCGGCCAAGTCTTCCTTTGTCGATCCCGTTCCCACCAATATTCCGAAGAAGATTATTCATGTTCTTGCTAAACCTTTTGCTAGCCTTATCAATCTCTCATTGTCTAGTGGTGTCTTCCCTGACTCTATGAAACTTGCCTCGATTACTCCACTGCTGAAGAAAGCTTATTTGAACCCGGAGGAGCTTTCTAATTTTCGTCCTGTTTCTGGTCTCTCATTTTTGTCTAAACTTCTTGAGCGAGTTGTGCTCAAAAGGTTAACATCTCATATGTTATCGCTCGACTTGATGGTGCCAGTTCAATCGGCATATCGGGCTAACCACTCAACAGAGACGGCTCTACTGCGAGTTATGAACGATCTTCTGCTGGCGGTCGACGAAGGGGATGGTGCAGCATTGGTGTTTTTGGATTTAAGTGCGGCGTTCGACACCATCGATCATTCTGTGCTACTGAGCTGCTTAGAGTGCCGTTTTGGGCTCAATGGTGTGGTTCTTGACTGGTTTCGCTCTTACCTCTCTAATCGGAAGCAATCAGTCCGCATCAGTGGGAAGTCTTCAACACCATCTCCTTTACTATTCGGCGTCCCACAAGGATCAGTTCTTGGCCCAGTTTTATTCACTATGTATCTCAGCCCACTTGACGACATTGTCTCCCTGTTTGAGGTGCTGCGCCATTACTTTGCGGATGACACCCAACTTTACAAATAATTTCGGATCTTGGCCGACGGTTCTGCTCAGCGTGCTGCTTTTTCCTGCCTGTCTGACTGTGTTAAGTCCACAAATTCATGGATGGTTAGAAACAAACTCCAGCTGAACGCCGGTAAGACGGACGTACTGATTGCTTCCTCTGCCCGATCCAGAAAATCCAAACCAGTATCGTCGCCCCTGGACATTTGTGATGAGCCGATCACTCCCTCTCCGTTTGTGAAAAACTTGGGCGTGATTGTCGACTCCTATTTAAACATGGAGCGCCAGGTGAACACTGCTTGCCGAAATGCGTACTATCATCTCCGTCGCATTTCACGCATTCGAAAATTTCTGGGTGCAGCCGCCTGTAACCAGCTTGTTTGTGCCCTCGTCATCCCGCATCTTGACTACGGAAACTCCCTCTTCTATGGCCTTCCGGATTACCTTCTTGACAAACTACAACTAGTGCAGAATGCAGCTGTCCGTCTGGTAACTCAGACTAAGAAGCGTGAGCACATTACGTGCAAGCTGAAAGTCTTCATTGGCTCCCGATTCGTCAGCGTGTGATGTACAAAATTGCTGTCTTGGCCTATCAATGTGTTAATGGTACTGCCCCATCGTATCTATGTTAACTTGTATCCCCAAGGTCTGTTAATCGTCGCCCAGGAGTTATAGTGAGATCTCACGCGATTTGGGGGTTCCGGTGAAGCTACCGGGGGCGTACGGGTCTCGTAGTTACTTATGCAGCGCCCCAGATTTGGAACAGCCTCCCCATTGATCTAAAAATGTCTCCCTCCATCGAGAACTTCCGAGCCTGAAGACCCATCTATTTAAACTTGCTTACACCGACTGATGATTGTAATCCCTGCCTTTGATCAGCGCTTTTGAGCATAATTGATTGGAAAAAGCGCTTTATAAATGCAAACTATTATTATTATTATTATTAAGATGTTAACCCACACGATTTTTTTGTAATGCCTAAAGAATTCATTATATTCCATGTCTCATCTAACTTGGGGAGCAAAAATAAAATTACGCCATGCCAACAGCATCCCGTATTCCCAAGCGGTCACCCTTCCAAGTACTTTTTTTCATCTTCCTAATTCATTTCTTCTTCCTAATTCATTTCATCTCCCTAATTCATTTCATCTTCCTAATTCATTTAATCTTCCTAATTCTTTTCATCTTTGAACTTTTCCTGACTGAACTTTACCCGGACTAAACTTCCATGGGACTGAACTCCCCTGCTTATGTTTTTTTACGTTATAAATTTAAAAACTGTTTTTTTTTTTTAAATTTGGGTGCTGTTGTATATTTCTTTCTGATTTTTAGAGTGAATTCATAAAGTGCATAATAAAATTGGCTTTTTTCCTTTTTTCCAGACAATTAGACTTATATTTGCTGCTAAGAATATTGCCTGGTTCTGACTGGTTTTAGGGTTTGAAGGAAAGTCAAGTAAATAAATTTGTTGGGTCGTTGGATTAAAAGTTTGTTGGTAATAGTTTGATATTCTTTTTTAAATAAAATTTACTGCTGGTTTTGTTATTCTGCATTCAAATAAGTGATTTACGTTTTCAATTTCATTACATTGGTCACATTTTGGGCTGATGTCTTGCTTGCAGTTAATTAGCCTGTCCTTTATTGTAAGAGCTTTATGTATTTGTTAAAAACAAATGTTCTTTTAGGTAAGGAGATAAATATGGTTTTGTTGTTGCTATAAATTCAGGTTTAAAATTTGTGTTTGGATATTTTAAAAAGATTTTAGGTATTTTTTGCTCTTCTGCAATGAGTAAAGTATAAATTTCTTTGGATGTTATAATCTGGGTTTTGTTTCTTTTCTCATTTAATTTTTTAATTCTTTCTTCTACATTTGCTAAAAATTTAGGTGTATTTTCACAATTTGGGCTTTTCCTTACTGGGAATATTTTTCTTAGTCTCAGGCCTAGCCAATAATACATCATTTTTCCATTTTCACTGGGATTTTCCTCGGTTAGGTTATTTAGAATAGTTCTTAAAAACAGTGATTGCTATTTGGTTTTAGCATTTGTAAAATTCAATCCTCCTTCATGTATTGGGAGGTACAGTTCATTTTTTGCTAAACTTTCTAGTCTGTGTTTTCAAATAAAATGATGTCCTAATTGCTGTATTTTGTCTGTGTGTGTTTTGGGAATTGGCAAAATCTTTGCTATTTGTGAAAATTTTGTTACAATAAAACTATTGAAGAAAATGACTTTTTGTTGGATGGTGAGGAGGCGGTTGAAAGTATTTATAATGCTTTTTTCCATTTTTTCAATAATTTTCGTGCAGTTTTTGTCGATTGTTGTTAAAATATCTTCATACCAGTGTATTCCAAGCATTTTTATTGATTCTTGAGATGTTATCCATGTAACTGGCCACTGGGTTTCAGTTTTCCATGCTCCCAATTTTAAAAGATATGATTTTGTTCTATTAACTTTCGAGTTTGTTGCTTTCTCAAATATTTCTATACAATTTTCAAGTTTTCTGATGTCTGTAAGGTTTTGAATAAAAATTTATACATCATCCACAAAAGCATTGATTTGATGACTAGATTGTGATATTTGCGTTGAATTGATCTTCTTTTTTATGAATTTTAAAAAGGGGTCTATAAAAAGTATGTATAAATACATAGATAAAGGGCATCCTTGTCTAACTCCCATTTTTAAATAAATGTTTTCTCCGAATTCGTTGTTGATAAAAACTTTGCTGTTTGCATTTTCATAAAATGTCTTAATATAATTGATAAAAGTTTCTTCAAAGCCTAGTTTCCTGAGGACTTCAAATAAAAATGTTCTATCGACCATGTCATATGCTTTTTCGAAATCTAGACTCACAATTGCTGCCCCTCTGTTTTATACCTCTTAAATTCTGAGATCTCTTCATATTTCTTATAGTGATTCTCCCAGGTAGCACACAGAGCTGTTACAGACTGATGTAACCGATCTGTTTCACATACTTGTGAAACAGGTCCGTATCAGGCTTGTTACATCTCTGTTTTACAGGAAATTTGTCTGGAATTGCTCTGTTTTACAGGATTTGGTAAAAGTTTGTTTCACAGATCTGGAACAGATCTGTTATCTTTCTGTAATACATAAATCTGGTTTTTAACTGTACTACAGACCTGTTACAGATCTGTTTTTTACTTGAGAAAATTGTTTCTGATTTAGCTCTGTTTCCCATGTTTGTCACTTGTCTGTTTTTACTCTGTATTACCGAGTACAATATGTTTCTGTTCTGTGTCTGTACTCCAGGTCTGGTACGGGTCTGTATTTCCCTTGTAAGACATAAGTCAGTAATCATCTGTTCTGAGTCTGTACCCCAGGTATGGTACAGGTCTGTATTTTCTATGTAAAACTGAGTTCAATGATTATCTGTTCTGTGTTTGTACCCCAGGTATGGTACAGGTCTGTATTTTCTATGTAAAACTTAGTTCAGTGATTATCTGTTCTGTGTTTGTGCCCCAGGTATGTATGGGTCTTTATTTCCCTTGTAACACCTATAAGTCAGTAATCATCGTATCTGTGTCTGTATCCCAAGTATGGTACATGTTTGGATCCCAATGGAAAACTGAATTAAACGTTTTCTTATATGTGTAATATCACTGCAATACCATGCAGTAAGAAGTTACACTCTAATAGTCAATGCAGCTAATGGCTATGAGTTTAGTTCAGTAGGCCTACTCGAACAACAACAATAGTTGTTTATCCACCGGACGGAGAAGTATTATTATACCTAAATAGGTATAATAAAGACTTGTAATTGGTGTGGGGCCAATCTTGGTCTTGTTACTATCGGAAGAGACCAGTGGTAGTCATATGTAGCAATCAGTTTCGTGAGAGAGACATGTCAAACTGTTTGTTGAATGTACAAGTGTACAACTGTGAAATATAGATCATTATGAAATATATCTACAAACTTATATCGAATTATGGTGTAGTGGTTAGCGTACTGGCTTGTGAACTCAAAGGTTGATGGTTCGATTCCAGAAGGAGGCAAATCTTTTTTTTTCTTGAAAATCTGTTTTTGGTCTGTAAATCGTGATCCCGTTTTACGGATCTGTCACAGACCTGTATGACAGTCTGTAAAAGTGTGCCACTCCAAACAATTTACAGACTCTCAAAAACAGATCTGTAACAGACCTGAAACAGAGTCTGTGTGCTACCTGGGCTGTGATGAAAAATATTCTATAATGTTTCTATACGTTATAAGATTTTGGGTAATGTCTCTATTTTGGATTCCTCTCGTCTGTTCTTCACTAATTATGTCAGGTAATATGTTTTTGAGTCTTATGGTTAACATTTTTGCTAAAATTTTATAGTCAGAACATAAGAGGCTTATTGGTCTCCAATTTCCCAACTTTTCCTTGGATCCTCCTTTGTATAACAGTGTTATAATTCCTGATGATTGTGTATTACTAAGGTTTTGAAATTAAAAAATATGTCTGTACATGTTTGTAATTTCTTGTTTTAAAAATGGCCAAGCCTTTTTATAAAATTCTATTAGTAGGCCATCTATAACTGGGGATTTACCTTCTTGAAAAGATTTGATAGCATCCCATACTTCTTCTTCGGTAAGATTTTTTGTAAGTTTATCATTCATTTCTGTGTTTATCATTTTGCCAATGTATTCTAAAATTTCATTTCTTTTTAATAGGTCATGGTTGTTAAGAGAGTATAAATTGTTGTAAAATGAATGAATAACTTTATGTACATCTGGGTTAAGTTTTCCATTTTCTTCAAATTTTTCAATTCTTCTGCTTTATCCATTTGATTTTTCTTTTATTAGATTTGCTATTGTACAAATTTCATTATTCACTGGGTAGTTCAATATCCATCTTATTTGTTTTCCTTCTTCTTCTTTGTTATGAATAGCTTTTAATTTATTTTTAAAATAATATTATTCATCCATTCCTTTTTTACCCTCATCAATTTCTTTTTTTACTTGTTCTAAACACTTGTTTAAGAATTTTTTAACTGAGTTATTTTTTTATCGTTATTTTTTTTCTTGCAGTATCCTTGGGTATTACTAAAATGCGCGGGCGCGCGCGCGCGTTGCGCGGACACTAAAATGCGCGAATCACGTGCGCGACCAAATAATTTTAGGTTAGGTTAGGTTAGGTTAGGTTAGGTTAGGTTAGGTTAGGTTAGGTAAGGTTAGGTTAGGTTAGGTTAGGTTAGGTTAAGTTAGGTTAGGTTAGGTTAGGTTAGGTTAGGTTAGGTTAGGTTAGGTTAGGTTAGGTTAGGTTAGGTTAGGTGTGTTTTGTGATAGGCGCGCAGGTGATTCGCGCATTTTAGTGTCCACGCGCGCGCATCCGCGCTTCGCGCATTTTAGTCACACCCAGTATCCTTGACTTAAAATTTTAAAATTGTCCTCTATTTCTTTTTCCCACCATTCTACTATATTGGTGTATTGTGGTAGAAGTTGTTTTGCTTTTAAAATGAACAATTTTATCTCCTCCTGAAATTCTGGGTCTTCTAATATACTGGTGTTTAATTTCCAAATATTCTTTCTATTAAGTGAATGAAGGTTGCTGTCTTTCAATCCCTGGTAGCACACTTACATCCATCGTCTATCATATAGATGTCTTAATGTATAAATCTTATCTAGCTACAACCTAAATTGGATATCACATGGATAATCAATTTACTACGGCCTTATGCTATCTTCGTATAGATGTACTATAGATAAACGTTTCTCATACGATCACGGACATCCATTTGTACTAGAAATCAGACGCTTAACAGACAGACGTAACGTGACGTCTGTGAGATGTCCAAATTATCTGTCCACAGGATAGCTGAGGAAGACAAGGACTTTAAATTTTCATAATTTTAACTGCTAATATTAATTTAGACCAGTTGAACCAAATACAATTGCGAAGTAACAGTGAGTGGTGAAGTGGGTAGAGCACTGGAGTACCACTATAAAGAACATGGTTTCGCGCCCATCGAGGAACGCTTCTTTTTTCTTTTTTTTTGCTTAAATTTGAGTATTTTGAAGACGGCTGTAAGCCGTACCCATTTGGATGTCTTACAGCGCGACATTAGTATAGACATAGGCAATCCTATGGACGTCGGGTTAAGATATCTCACTCGGCTGAAAAGATGTGCGAAGTATATCCTATAGACAGAGGCGTGCTACCAGGGATTCTAGTAAAACTGCATTGTGATCACTGTAAGGAAAATTTAGATGCATACATTTTTGAATTTGATTTTTATTTACTTCACGAGTGTATATTCGATCTATTCTAGATATTCCATTTGGGCTTATGTAGGTAAAGGAGATTATATCTTCATATTTTGTTCTGAATGCATCAATTAATTTTAGTTTTTCAATCAAACTTTTTAGTTGGTAATTGATTTTTTTTCGAAGTCCTTCTCTGTCTCTTGAATCTATAATGCTGTTAAAATCTTCTAATAAAATTAAATTTTGGTCACTTGCTTTCAGGAATTCGGGTAAAGTGTGAAGAAAGAATAAGTGCCTGTTTTCTGCCTTTTCGTTTTGTGTTGGTGCATAAATGTTTACGATGATAAAATCTTTAAATTTGCTCTGATGATCCTTCCATCTTCAGCTTTTTCGGTGGAAATCATTTCTGGTCTTTCTTGTATATAATAATTGTTCCAAATCTGTAGTTTTCAACATTATTATTAATAATTATATTGTAATCTACGTGTAAAGTTCAAAATTCATTGATGTTTGTTTCTTGTAAGGCTAAAATATCTGGTTTATTTTGACTTATAAATGTGTTTAAAAATTCTTGTTTTGTGTTTGTTTTTATTCCATTGATATTTAATGTGATAATTTTTACCATATTTTTGTGTGTGATGTTGAGATTCTATAATTACTGGTTTTGTTTGTATAAGTTTGTAAGTAAGATGTAAGGTTGTATAAGTAATATGCGGTTTATATTTTAGGAGGGGTGTTGTCCTCCTCGGCTGATTTTTCTTTATTATTTCTATGATACTCTGACATTTCCCTTCTTTTCTTCTTTTCGTTTTCTTCATTTTCCTCCTCCTCAGTTGAGTTCTCCCCATCATCTTCCACTGTGACAATTTTTTGTTTGACTGAAGTTTTAGAAGGCCTTTTCTTATCTGGCCATTCTTCGTTTAAAACGGATTCCATTTCCATTTCATCACATTTATCCAGATCCTGAGTACCTGGAATCGTTTGGGAATCTGGCCATTCATTGTTCATGGCTTCTTTAGAAGGGGTTCCAAAATCAAGTATTGGATTGCTCCCTTTCTCTAATAATCCATTTTCCCCGCTGCATTTTTCAGTGGCATCATCTTGATCGCCTATTTTTTCCCCTGAAACCCTTTCTCTTTCAGCATTTAAGTTTGGTTTTAAATTATGAAGTGTTTTGTATTTTTCCATGCTTTGAAAGCTTGGTTTAATTTTTCCTGATCTTCTGATTCCTTATCTTTTCTTGGGATTTCTTCCCTGTTCTTCTGACTCTTTCTTTTTTTCCTTTCTTTAGTTGTCAATTTCCCTTCTGGGTCTGTTTCTTCGCCATCAGTTTCCACCATTGAAACTTTTCCTTCGTGTTCCTCAATCAAATTTTTCAATTGCTCAAGTGCCGAATTTGCTGCAGAGTTCATTTCTACTGCCTGACTGTATGATTTCCTTCCTGCCTCACAGTTTCTGGCTTCACGTCCCTCTAGATCACAACGGGAACAAGTTTTTATTTGTCCTGAATATGAGACAGAGTATCTGTTACCCATAACCGTAATAAATGATGGGATGTTTTTTTCGATTATCATTTCTACACAAAGTTTTTCTCTCTTTGTTTTGAGTAACTCAAATATTGGAACTTCAAATTGAACACTTTTTATTTTTCCATATAGAGTTGATTTCATTTCGTTAAGATCAGTTTCGTCTGGCAAATATTTTAATAGACCTTTTTCACAATGCGGAAAGTCGGGATTTTCCAATCCAGCAACGCCGTAATCGGCAATTTTAGTTCCCATTATTTTTTCCCTGTGTAAATTCCCATAAGGAATCGGGGTACCTTTAGTTTTAATTCATTTTTTAATTATTGGTTTCTTACAGCCAATTTATTTTTCATCGATCGTGTTCCCCGATGAATTGGTAACATTTTCATAAATGGTATATTTTACTCGCGGTTTATACTAATTATGTAATTCGAACTTTTTTAGGTTGTTTTGATTCTGGTATGTCAAAACAGACATGTTATGTGCTTGGCTGCGGGGTCAATCCATGCGAAATCGACCAAAGCGGGTTGCGACCAAGACGCCGATTTTGTTTAAAATTTTACCAGTTATAGGTCTATATGTTAAGTTTAATATGTGTAAAGGATTTTTTTTTCATTAAATACAACAAAAGTTACGGAATATTTAATTTTTAATGTTTTTATTTTTCCGCGTTTTGCGCGTTTTCTTTTTTTCAGTTTTTTCACGGCCATTTTTCCTAGAGTACGCGTCATCAAATACCGCCAAGGGCATAAAAGGGGGAAAGTGATAGAAGGGTGCGTCCATTCAAAGATTAGCAATTTTTAGGATTGTTTCGTCTTTTCACGGCCATTTTTCCTAGAGTGCGCGTCATCAAATACCGCCAAGGGCATAAAAGGGGGAAAGTGATAGATGGACGCACCCTTCTATCACTTTCCCCCTTTTATGCCCTTGGCGGTATTTGATGACGCGCACTCTAGAAGCGCGAAAAATGGCCGTGAAAAGACGAAACAATCCTAAAAATTGCTAATCTTTGAATGGACACAGCATGATCAATTTAAAAAAAACCTCGGCGAATCTTTCAAGGAAGATAGTTGACGATATCAACTTTCATTTCGCATAATCGGATCTCTTAAATTCCAGGGGGGTTTCTAGCAATCTAAATTACACTTAAGGGCCCATTTTACACTTAATTCTTAAAAAAAAACTTAATTGTAATTAAATTTTTTGTTTTAAAAAGTGAACATTGTTTCTTACACTACAACTTCACTTTCAACAAATTTTTAAAAATATATGACGATAATTGAGGAAATTAAACTGAAGAAAAGAAAACGCGCAAAACGCGGAAAAATAAAAACATTAAAAATTAAATATTCCGTAACTTTTGTTGTATTTAATGAAAAAAAAAAAATCCTTTACAAATATTAAACTTAACATATAGACCTATAACTGGTAAAATTTTAAACAAAATCGGCGACTTGGTCGCAACCCGCTTTGGTCGATTTCGCATGGATTGACCCTGCGGTGCTGAAACTTTTGCTTCCCAAAAGTGAATGTTAATGGACATCTAGAATATGGGGTTTCAAAAAGTAGGAGACAGGTATATGGCTGCTGAAAAGAACAAATTTGAGAGAAGAAGGTTTATAAAACTATACAGCAGAGTATGCAGTCAACATTTTACTTCTGGTAACATGGTAAATTTTTTAAAGTAATTCATATGATTGAGTCGTGTTGGAAATATTTCTCTGAAATAATGAACTAAGTAACATGTTTTTAACTGCACCAATACATAATAATGAGCAAAATTCCATTGGGATTGCTAATGTTGAAAGAATTAGTCGCTCTCTAAGAAGGCAGATTGCTGGGACATGTTCAACGATGTAAGAGGATGGTATTTTATTTATATTGATTATGTCATTTATAACATTACTTAACATATCTCATCATTTTCTTCCATAGACACACATTCCACAAGACGTAGTTACTGATTTCATGAAAGATACAACTGTACCTGAGGGTACAATGCAGAACACGAATGATGAACACATCAACACATTGGTGAATCAAGTAACATTCCGAATCCATCTACCTGCAAAACAGGCATTGGTTCTTCGAATAAAAAGTATTGAAAAAGGAGAAATAATTACTAGTTGAAGCAGTGTCACGTCACGTCTTCAGTATTTTTATTAAAAACTTTATGTCATGTTTAATACAATGTTTCACTCGAAAAAAGAACTGTGAGTTTTCTTAAAATAATAACGAAATAAAGATAATGAATCAGGTAATATGGTGAAAAACGTCAGAGTATGGAACAAAATGTTGAAGAAATCACAGTTGAATGAGTACATTTTAAACTAGTTTACCCTAAATACTTTTAAGGGAATTTTTAAGTCCCTCTTTCGGATTAAACTTAACAATAGACAAAAATTAATGCGTAAATCAATTGAAAATTGAAGATGCCCTCATCAGGAACTGAATCAAAACAAACAACTTCAAGTCCTGATATTATAATAAGTAGTTAATGTTAAAATGTATTGATAAATATGAAAATGTTACCAATTCATCGGGGAACACAATCGATGAAAAATAAATTGGCTGTAAGAAACCAATAATTAAAAAATTAATTTAAACTAAAGGTACCCCGATTCTTTATGGGAATTTACATAGGGAAAAAATAATGGGAACTAAAATTGCCGATTACGGCGTTGCCGGATTGGAAAATCCCTACTTTCCACATTGTGAAAAAGGTCTATTGCACTTTCTTCCAAGGACTGCCAGCAATTGATACTGGTATGACATGTATTTTTCCATATTTCTCAAAAGGTATTCCATGGGAATGTCTTTTGAAGAAATTTTCGAAATGTTGCTGTTCTTTAAATTTTGCAACAACATTTTTCGTGTGAAAGTGGAAATCAATAACAGTAAGTTGGTCTTCAATAATTCCTAGCTTCATAAAAAATCTATGTATTTCGATTTCAAGAGGAAAGAATTCCAAGTCCTTGAAACTGAAAAACATAGTTCTTTCTCTTTTGCATTCCATTTTAAATATATTAGACGACAAAAATTGTGCATATGCAGATTTTTTTTTGTTTTGTTTTGTTTTTGTTTTTTTTTGTGCAAAAAAAGCCCACACGATTGACATGGTTTTTTATTAAAGTTACTTTTGATTAGATTCCTTAGTGATTCACGAGTTTTATGTTGCTTAGTTTTTATGTGATTTTAAAATACTATTTCTGATATATCTACTCTTTAGCAGAAATTTTCTGAGATCTTACGTAACTAGTACTGCATCGACCGGGAATTGAACTCGCGCCGCAAACGTGGCAAGCAAGTATTCTAAAACTGTACCATCAATGCGAAATTGCTCAAAACTACTGTGCAAAAAGAAATTTTTAGAAAATACATTGCATCATCAAAAAAACATTTGTCTAGCAGAGTGTAGTTTCGATCTACGATCCTATGGGTTATGGGCCCAGCACGCTTCCGCTGCGCCGCTCTTCATATTTCTACTCTTTCAAAAATAGAGACTCATTCCAAAAAATTTGTACTTCTGTTGATCATTGGCGATTTCAATTTTCATAATTATCGCCTAAGATGTTAACCCACACGATTGACATGGTTTTTTATTAAAGTTACTTTTGATTAGATTCCTTAGTGACTCACGAGCTTTATGTTGCTTTGTTTTTAGGTGATCTTCAAATACGAGAATCTGACAAGCCCCTTTGTGGCACCCTCGAGATTTTAAAAGTCTCCTTTCGATTAGGAAATTTAAAAATTTAGTTTTCGTATTTATGACAAGCTCCTGCTATGACATCACTTAAGGTGACATGTAAATCGACTGGCAACTGTTGTCATCTTCAAGACAAAACTTTCTGAAAATGAAATGCGTCTGATGATGAATGTAATCTGCAAATAATTTTGTGGTTTAGTTTTCATCATACAGAAAGATTAATGTTACGTTCGACGAGACTTCGTAAGGAGAAACAAATGTATTCTAGGTCTCAAGAACTGCAAGTGCCTTGTACAAAGCGTAAACTGAAACTGAAGGGCTTCGATGGGCCGTCGTCTCACTCTCACCGCCGGAAGCCGCTTGCGCGCTCCCATCTAGCGGAGGGATACATAACAACCCTTTTCCAAGCGGCGACATCCACATAAATAACAAACGGACGGCGCCGCTTAACACACAAAATGGAATTAACGGGAAAAAAACTGATTGCATAATACGGGAACATAAATTAAAGGGAGCAGAAAAAACTTATTACACACTATGGGGGCGTAATATAGGCCTGTTGAGGCGGGGACTGTCCTACATGTCCATCATCAGCCGAGGCCGTCGAATCCTCCCGCTCCGTCGCGGTTTGGTCGGTACCGGAACGGGTTCCGGTCTTGTCTGGCTAGCTGCTGTTTCCGGTAATCCGTCGACGTTGCTGTCGGTTGGCGGCGTCGTTGCGTCTCCTTCGATGCCAGGAATCTGTTGCTCGTCCTTGTCGTCGGATAATAACGGGCGGAGGTGGCGTCGGTTTCGCCACAATACACTTCCGCTTGCAAATTTTACTCGATATGACCGGTATTTCCCGATACTGACGATTTGACCAGCTCTATCCCATAGCAAGGAATGGGGATCTTGGATTCGTACGTGAGAGCCGATGGTCAGTGGTGAAAGCGGGCGTGCCCGTTCGTCGTAACGCTTTTTCACTCCGCCATCCAAGGCCTGTTGACGGTCTCGTGCGTTCATGATGTCCTTCCAGCGTGGAGCAAAAGAAGTGCGATGGGCTGGCAATATCGAACGTAGCTGGCTGCCGAACACCATCTCCGCCGGGGACATTCCGTTTTCGCGGGGCGTATTACGGAATTCAAGAAGACCTTGCATGAATGCGTCGGATGTGAGGTCTCCTGCGGGTGCGATTTTCAAAACGAGCCGCTTCATAGCGTCGACTGCCGCCTCTGCATGACCGTTGCTCTGCGCGTAGTATGGAGATGAATTTCCCCACACTACCCCCCATTTCTGTAGCGCTTGCTGGAATGCTCCGGCTCCAAACTGAGGGCCGCCGTCGGTGCGTATACGGATGGGCACCCCGAGATCGACAAAATTTTCTGTGATCGCTTGAATCAATTCTCTGGCTGAAGGGGCATGATACCATCGGTGGATCACCGGCCATCCGGATAGGCGGTCCGTGTACACGAGAACATGCAGTCGCCCGGATTCGAACAAATCCGCCGATACCTCCTCGAAGACGCGCTCAGGTAAAACGTCGCGTAGTAGGGGCTCTTGTTGTTGGGACGGCTGAAGTTCTTGACATACCTGGCAATTATCAACAAACGCGACGATGTCGTTGCTCAGTCCTGGCCAGTATACGGTTTGGCGGGCCCGCCGCTTCATGCGGACGATCCCTTGGTGAGCCGCTTCATGCGGACGATCCCTTGGTGAGCCGCTTCATGCGGACGATCCCTTGGTGAGCCGCATGTAAATTTAGAAGGACGTCGCGTCGGTAACTTTGCGGGATAACAATCCGGCAGCCGAAGAGAACCAGTCCGTCGTCCACCGACAGCTCGTCCCGGATTTTCCAAAATTGATGAACGGCCGGCGCCATTAAATCCCGTCTAGTGGTGAATCCCGTTTCAATGGCCTTGATAAGAGCGGAATATGAAGCGTCTTTCGACGCAGCTATCTTGAGTTTTTCCAACACTGGGTCCACAAGATGATCTGGCTCATCCGGAATTTCCTCCTCGTCTGTGGACGGTGGTGCTGCCTCCTGGTGTGACTCCTTCACTGGCGTGGAGTTGATGTGGGCGTAGCGGACCGGCTTAGGATATTCGGCGTGTAGAATACCGAGGGATATGCAGTCATACCAAGAGATTAATAGGCCCGATATTTCTGGACTGATGACTATGGTAAGAGTGGTGGTAGTGCCTTCATATTCCGTCACAATGGTGACCTGCCCGATCACAAGTAGTGGCGTTGTTTTATCGGCCATTACCAAATCGAATGATGATGTGTCTAAGTCCTTCTCTGTCATGCCAATAGCCGTTAAAATATCTAGGCCGCCGACAGACACTTCCGCTCCGCCATCCGGTATGACTTTGTTGATGGTCGAAAGGAACTGGCCTTTGTCGTCTAAGACGCGGAGAGAAACGGTGGGTGCCCGCCGCCATCGACGAGGATTCCGGATCGATCCGACAACGATTCGGGCGATTTTTCCTTTCGTGCGTGGTCCAGATGGGAATCCGCCCGTGCTGCTACCACCGGAACCAGGTTGCGCCCCCTCACTCTTGCCGGTGCCGCCTCCACTCTGGCCTGTATGACTACTTCTCCGGGGTTTTGGACAGCGCGGGGAAAAATGATTACTTCCTCCGCAATTATGACATGTTTTTCCGGTAGCCGGACAAGCTTCTCCGGGGCGATGAATGTTGTGACCGCATGAGCCACACGATGCTGCATTTGCGTCGTTACGCTGGTGTGGACGCACGTGGTTGATTGACGACTGATTGCTTAACGCACGTTCATTCATCCTCGCCGCTTCCTCGCTCCTACACATATTGATCGCCTGTTGAGCTGAAGGGAATGGTGTAAGTGCTAGAAGTTTCCTTTTCGTTTCTGTGTCGCGGATTCCCGCCATAATCCGGGTGGCCACTCGAGCGTCGACACAAGTTGCGCAGAGATCTGCTGCATCTGCCAACCTCCGCAGCCGGATGTAAAAATCTTCAAAAGATTCCGTGTTGGATTGGTGGCATTCTTCGAATGCCACTCTATCGAGGGCAATGTTTCGTTTGGCCCGCACGTAGTCTGCGATTTGGTCTAAAATTTCATCGGGTGTTAGTAGCGTCGTGGGTAAAATATTCAGAGCCACCTCCACCACTTGCTGCATGGATGGATCCAAAGCCATTCGTAGAGCCGCCGTCTGTTCATTAGCCGGGTACGTCGCTAATTGGTTTAATTGGCAAAAATCGTTCCATCGGTTACGCCACGTCCGTAATTGAGGTAGCTGTACATCGCCCTGCAATTTCTCCAGGCCCGATGGATCAATTCGTCGTCGTTGATTAGCCGCGATTGGTGGAACGACTAATCCACCTCCGCCGCCACCACCCCCGCCACCTCCGCCGCCGCCACCGCCGCCACCTCCGCCGCCGCCACCGCCGCTGCCACCGGGAGGTGGTGGGGCGCCGATCAGAGCCGCCAATTGTTGCGTGATATTTGCCAGCTGCGTCGTCATATTGGTTTGGCCCGCTTCCATAAGGTCGATTCGGTTGCCCACTGCCGTCACCGCGTCGAGAGCATCCTGTGCGGTCGCCATTGTGCGGCCGGAACGAACGCGAGGGGGTCGGGAAGAGCTACGATGACGTGGTTGGCGCTTGCGCAAATGATACTCGTGATTCATGCACGATTGTCGGACGGTATGGGACCAATGATTGATGACGCGGAGATAGAGATGAGTTGACGGAAGAACGGGTATATTGAAATAGACACAACGAGTAACACATTACACTATAGACTGAGTGTAACACTCCGACCGAATGGCCCCAGTGGGCTCACGACCAGGAGATGTGTAAATTATTCGTTGACTGTGGACTCTTCGTCAATTTCGAGTTGCAGGACGTCTTCGGCCGGCTCTTCTTCTGGGTGGATGGATGGGATGCGTCTGGCCGTGGCTAGGCTATGTGCGACTGCACCAGCGTCGTGAGAGAAAGTTGCTAGTCCTGGGCGCTGTGCAGTAGGCTCATCCGCCCGTAGAGGAGGGGGCGGCACGGAATCAGTGACCAGCTGGGGTTGGTATTCCGGACTGACGTATGGTACAACTGGTGGAGCCTCGGTCTCTCGGGGTGTGGGTGGGACGGCCTGGCGAAATGCCACTCGCCGATATGGTTCCTGATGCGCGACCCGTCTGCGTTGTCTTGCTAACTCTCGTTCGATTGTTGCAGCTAGCTGTCTCTCCTCCAGCATGGAGCGTCGTAGCTCTCGGCTCAACTCGCTGTTGCGACTGCGGGGCATGGAATCAGAGACACGATCTGCCAACGAATTAGTGAGCGGCCCACAATATTCCGGACGAAATGGCTCAAAGAGCTGCGACCATGAACATTAAATCGGGACCGGCATCAATGAGACTGTAAAGCGGGTCCAGCTAAATGTGAGCCCGTGGGGAAACAAAATTAGCCAACGATCAATGAATGGCCCACAATATTCCGGACGAAATGGCTCAAAGAGCTACGACCATGAATATTTTAATCGGGACCAGCGCCAATTAGACTTGTGTGTCTGACGTGATTATGATCTTGTAAGCCAACAAAATTATCCAACAATCCCTTAGTGGTCCACAATATTCCGGACGAAATGGCTCAAAGAGCTACGACCATGAATATTAAATCGGGACCGGCATCAATGAGACTGTAAAGCGGGGCCAACTAAATGTGAGCCCGTGGGGAAACAAAATTAGCCAACGATCAATGAATGGCCCACAATATTCCGGACGAAATGGCTCAAAGAGCTACGACCATGAATATTTTAATCGGGACCAGCGCCAATTAGACTTGTGTGTCTGACGTGATTATGATCTCGTAAGCCAACAAAATTATCCAACAATCACCTAGTGGTCCACAATATTCCGGACGAAATGGCTCAAAGAGCTACGACCATGAATATTAAATTCGGGACCACCTCCACTTGATATGTGAATCAGTAAATATGCAATGATGGACCGAAAGGCGAATGTCTCTGTCCTACAATGGCTAAGATGGCGGCGCCACGCGAGAAATCTAGCCAGAACAAAGGAGACAAAATGGCGGCTCCCACACAGCTAGGCGAGAAACGAATCAAGTGAATTTTGGCGTTAAATTAAAGCCACACTGGGGGAATTCGCACAGAACTTTTCGAGTCGAGGGTTTTAAAAGGCAAGTTTGACCAACTGCGCCATGTTACGTTCGACGAGACTTCGTAAGGAGAAACAAATGTATTCTAGGTCTCAAGAACTGCAAGTGCCTTGTACAAAGCGTAAACTGAAACTAAAGGGCTTCGATGGGCCGTCATCTCACTCTCACCGCCGGAAGCCGCTTGTGCGCTCCCATCTAGCGGAGGGATACATAACAATTAATGAATAATCAATACAACCTGTCAATTCTATTTTCCACAGCTGCAGCTTTCATTTGTCTTCATTACAAAATTGCAACCATTAAATCATGCATGCCTTTTAAATGAGGGAAATTTTTTTTGCATCCGAATAAAGTCTGGTATGCAATGATATCACTTAAGGTGACATGTAAACAGTAAATCAATTTCCAACTTGTCATGTTTACGATAAAATTTTCTGAAATGGAGGTATGCCTGATGATAAATGTAATCTGCAAATAATTGTGTTGATTAGTGTTCATCACACAGAAAGATAAGTGAAAAAAATGAACACATACTCTCAATTCCCTTTTTTTGAACGTTTTCCAGTTGATTCAGCACCTACATGTGAACCCTCTGCCAATGTGGTACAGATTTGATAGGTAAAGGAACCATCAAATGTGACACAAGAGGCATTTTTTTCTTTCCTATTATAATGCTGCAATAGTTAAAATTTTAAATATAAACACAGTGCTTCACAAGATGAAATCAATCACAAACATTCAAACGATCAAATTTAAATACCCACAGTAGGCCATGCCACATTCCACAAGCAGACTGGCTGTTGCAAATTGACGTCGTCTGCTAGTCAGCACACAATCAACTAAAAGTCAATCTGTGTATCTTTTTCTTGGTCAAATATCTCGCGAACCAAAAATAACACAATGTAAATTTAGTCTTTTCCGTTAAATGAAAGGTTCATCTTTCAATTAGAGGTGGTTGCATCCTCTAATTTTAGAAGACATTTTTTTCCTATATTTTAGAAGTTTCCCCTTTTTTTCCCCTTTTTGCTCCCAATCTCTCGTTAATTTCGTTGATACTTAAAAAATTTAGTCATTACCTGTGTAAAAAGTCATTCTACATCGAATGGGATTAGTTGCGTCGCGATCGGAGCAGCATGAACGCGTCACGGTCCCGAAAACCCCTTCGACCAATCACGAATTGCCCCAATTCCCCAGGGACCTCTCATGGTTAATGGTATTTGGAGGGCTGTCGGAACTTTTGTTTCTTCAAATCTCTCACCCTTAAAAGGCGGTGAGCCTTCGGCTTTTTAAAATAAGAATTTTAAAAATCTCTCAGGGATCAAACTACTCTTTTACAAATATATTTCTGAGTTCTTACCAACTTCGACCGGGAATCGAACCCGGGCCGCCCACGTGGCAAGCGGGTATTCTACCACTGAACCATCGATTCGACATTGCTCAAGTCTACTGTGCACAAAGCAATTTTTAGAAAATACATTGCATCATCAAAAAACATTTGTCTAGCAGAGCGTAGTTTCGATCTACGGACCTCTGGGTTATGGGCCCAGCACGCTTCCGCTGCGCCACTCTGCTTATGTTAAATCTTTCAAAAATAGAAACTGATTCCAAAAAATTTGTACTTCTGTTGAACATTGGCGATTTAAATTTTCATAATTTTCGCCTAAGATGTCAAACCCACACGATTGACATGATTTTTTTATTAAAGTTACTTTTGACTAGATTCCTTAGTGACTCACGAGCTTTATGTTGCTTTGTTTTTAGATGATCTTCAAATACGAGAATCTGATCAAACTACTCTTTTGCAGAAATATTTCTGAGTTCTTACCAAACTAGTACTGCAACGACCGGGAAACGAACCCGGGCCGCCCACGTGGCAAACGAGCATTCTACCACTGAACCATCGATACGACATTGTTCAAGTCTACTGTGCACAAAGAAATTTTTAGAAAATACATTGCATCATCAAAAAAACATTTGTCTAGCAGAGCGTAGTTTCGATCTACGGACCTCTGGGTTATGGGCCTCTGCTTATGTTTATTCTTTAAAAAATAGAAACTGATTCCAAAAAATTTGTACTTCTGTTGAACATTGGCGATTTCAATTTTCATAATTATCGCTCTTGCACAAAGAAATTTTTAGAAAATACATTGCATCATAGAAAAAACATTTGTCTAGCAGAGCGTAGTTTCGATCTACGGACCTCTGGGTCATGGGCCCAGCACGTTTCCGCTGCGCCACTCTGCTTATGTTAATTCTTTAAAAAATAGAAACTGATTCCAAAAAATGTGTACTTCTGTTGAACATTGGCGATTTCAATTTTCATAATTATCGCTCTTGCACAAAGAAATTTTTAGAAAATACATTGCATCATCAAAAAAACATTTGTCTAGCAGAGCGTAGTTTCGATCTACGGACCTCTGGGTTATGGGCCCAGCACGCTTCCGCTGCGCCACTCTGTTTATGTTTATTCTTTAAAAAATAGAAACTGATTCAAAAAAATTTGTACTTCTGTTGAACATTGGCGATTTCAATTTTCATAATTATCGCCTAAGATGTTAAACCCACACGATTGACATGGTTTTTTATTAAAGTTACTTTTGATTTGATTCCTTAGTGACTCACGAGCTTTATGTCGCTTTGTTTTTAGGTGATCTTCACACACGAGAATCTTATAAAACTACTCTTTTACAGATATATTTCTGAGTTCTCACCAAACTAGTACTGCATCGACCGGAAAACGAACCCGGGCCGCCCACGTGGCAAACGAGCATTCTACCACTGAACCATCGATGCGACATTGTTCAAGTCTACTGTGCACAAAGCAATTTTTAGAAAATACATTGCATCATCAAAAAAACATTTGTCTAGCAGAGCGTAGTTTCGACCTACGGACCTCTGGGTTATGGGCCCAGCACGCTTCTGCTGCGCCACTCTGCTTATGTTTATTCTTGAAAAAATAGAAACTGATTCCAAAAAATGTGTACTTCTGTTGTACATTGGCGATTTCAATTTTCATAATTATCGCCTAAGATGTTAAACCCACACGATTGACATGGTTTTTTTATTAAAGTTACTTTTGACTAGATTCCTTAGTGACTCACGAGCTTTATGTCGCTTTGTTTTTAGGTGATCTTCACACACGAGAATCTTATAAAACTACTCTTTTACAGATATATTTCTGAGTACTTACCAAACTAGTACTGCATCGACCGGAAAACGAACCCGGGCCGCCCACGTGGCAAACGAACATTCTACCACTGAACCATCGATGCGACATTGTTCAAGTCTACTGTGCACAAAGAAATTTTTAGAAAATACATTGCATCATCAAAAAAACATTTGTCTAGCAGAGCGTAGTTTCAATCTACGGACCTCTGGGTTATGGGCCCAGCACGCTTCCGCTGCGCCACTCTGCTTATGTTTATTTTTAAAAAATAGAAACTGATTCCAAAAAATTTGTTCTTCTGTTGAACATTGGCGATTTCAATTTTCATAATTATCGCCTAAGATGTTAACCCACACGATTGACATGATTTTTTATTAAAGTTACTTATGATTAGATTCCTTAGTTACTCACGAGCTTTATGTTGCTTTGTTTTTAGGTGATCTTCAAACACGAGAATCTGATCAAACTACTCTTTTACAGATATATTTCTGATTTCTTACCAAACTAGTACTGCATCGACCGGGAATCGAACCCGTGGCAAGCGAGCATTCTACCACTGAACCATCGATGCGAATTTGCTCAAGTCTACTGTGCACAAAGAAATTTTTAGAAAATACATTGCATCATGAAAAAAACATTTGTCTAGCAGAGCGTAGTTTCGATCTACGGACCTCTGGGTTATGGGCCCAGCACGCTTCCGCTGCGCCACTCTGCTTATGTTTATGTTTAAAAAATAGAAACTGATTCAAAAAAATTTGTACTTCTGTTGAACATTGGCGATTTCAATTTTCATAATTATCGCCTAAGATGTTAAACCCACACGATTGACATGGTTTTTTATTAAAGTTACTTTTGATTTGATTCCTTAGTGACTCACGAGCTTTATGTTGCTTTGTTTTTAGATGATCTTCAAATACGAGAATCTTATAAAATTACTCTTTTGCAGAAATATTTCTGAGTTCTTACCAAACTAGTACTGCATCGACCGGGAATCGAACATGGGCCGCCCACGTGGCAAGCGAGCATTCTACCACTGAACCATCGATGCGACATTGTTCACGTCTACTGTGCACAAAGAAATTTTTAGAAAATACATTGCATCATCAAAAAAACATTTGTCTAGCAGAGCGTAGTTTCGACCTACGGACCTCTGGGTTATGGGCCCAGCACGCTTCTGCTGCGCCACTCTGCTTATGTTTATTCTTGAAAAAATAGAAACTGATTCCAAAAAATGTGTACTTCTGTTGTACATTGGCGATTTCAATTTTCATAATTATCGCCTAAGATGTTAAACCCACACGATTGACATGGTTTTTTTATTAAAGTTACTTTTGACTAGATTCTTTAGTGACTCACGAGCTTTATGTCGCTTTGTTTTTAGGTGATCTTCACACACGAGAATCTTATAAAACTACTCTTTTACAGATATATTTCTGAGTATTTACCAAACTAGTACTGCATCGACCGGAAAACGAACCCGGGCCGCCCACGTGGCAAACGAACATTCTACCACTGAACCATCGATGCGACATTGTTCACGTCTACTGTGCACAAAGAAATTTTTAGAAAATACATTGCATCATCAAAAAAACATTTGTCTAGCAGAGCGTAGTTTCAATCTACGGACCTCTGGGTTATGGGCCCAGCACGCTTCCGCTGCGCCACTCTGCTTATGTTTATTTTTAAAAAAAAGAAACTGATTCCAAAAAATTTGTTCTTCTGTTGAACATTGGCGATTTCAATTTTCATAATTATCGCCTAAGATGTTAACCCACACGATTGACATGATTTTTTATTAAAGTTACTTATGATTAGATTCCTTAGTTACTCACGAGCTTTATGTTGCTTTGTTTTTAGGTGATCTTCAAACACGAGAATCTGATCAAACTACTCTTTTACAGATATATTTCTGATTTCTTACCAAACTAGTACTGCATCGACCGGGAATCGAACCCGTGGCAAGCGAGCATTCTACCACTGAACCATCGATGCGAATTTGCTCAAGTCTACTGTGCACAAAGAAATTTTTAGAAAATACATTGCATCATGAAAAAAACATTTGTCTAGAAGAGCGTAGTTTCGATCTACGGACCTCTGGGTTATGGGCCCAGCACGCTTCCGCTGCGCCACTCTGCTTATGTTTATTCTTTAAAAAATAGAAACTGATTCAAAAAAATTTGTACTTCTGTTGAACATTGGCGATTTCAATTTTCATAATTATCGCCTAAGATGTTAAACCCACACGATTGACATGGTTTTTTATTAAAGTTACTTTTGATTTGATTCCTTAGTGACTCACGAGCTTTATGTTGCTTTGTTTTTAGATGATCTTCAAATACGAGAATCTGATCAAACTACTCTTTTACAGATATATTTCTGAGTTCTTACCAAACTAGCACTGCATCGACCGGGAATCGAACCCGGGCCGCCCACGTGGCAAGCGAGCATTCTACCACTGAACCATCGATGCGACATTGTTCACGTCTACTGTGCACAAAGAAATTTTTAGAAAATACATTGCATCATCAAAAAAACATTTGTCTAGCAGAGCGTAGTTTCGATCTACGGACCTCTGGGTTATGGGCCCAGCACGCTTCCGCTGCGCCACT